>NC_085843.1:122392972-122694895 GCF_035594765.1 Anolis carolinensis | reverse complement strand
CATTCTCCCAACATCAAGAGGAAGGCAAAAGCAAACCCCCTCTGAACAAATCTTGCCAAGGAAAACCATATGAGGGGTTCACTTCAGAGTCTCCATAACTGAAAATGAGTTGAAGGCACATAACAGCCTGTCATTTTCATAGGCATCAAACAGTGTTGAGTGCAATAAATTAAATATTCATTTATTCAGACTGCTGGTTAGTGTGTATTATAGATCTCTCCCTTGCAATACTGATCTAGATAAAGTGCAAATGAAAATCCTCTTGCCTAATTCTTGTACAGAATAATAAAACATACTATTATTTCTGTCCCTTCTATGTCACTTGATCTCTGTGAATCTATATATATAAAAGGATAAAAAAAATTTCAGCCTAGGACAAAACAACAAAACTACACATCCCAGAAATACTAAACTTGGCAACACAACCCCTCATCCATGCCACTACATTCATACAACAAAAAGAAAAGAAAAATAAAGTCCTAATTAGAGGGAAAGGAATAATTGTTTTTAACCAATTGCTGCCAGTTAGAACTCTACCCACTTGGTCTCCTAGCAACCTACTCAGCCCAGGGGACAGGCACAGTTCGGTCTCAGGCCTCTTCCCCACTGCCTATAAAATACAGATTATCTGATTTTCACTGGATTATATGGCAGTGTAGACTCGAGGCCCTTCCACACAGCTATATTACCCATTTATAATCTTATATTATCTGCTTTGAACTGGATTATCTTGAGTCCACACTGCCAGATAATTCACTTCAGTGTGCAGTTTATCCAGCTGTGTAGAAGGGGCCTCATATAATCCAGTTCTAAGCAGATAATATAAGATTATAAATATACAGTAGAGTCTCACTTATCCAAAATAACAGGCCGGCAGAACATTGGATAAGTTGGATAATAAGAAGGGATTCAGGAAAAGCCGATTAAACATCAAATTAGGTAATGATTATACAAATTAAGCACCAACGCATCATGTTATACAACAAATTTGACAGAAAAAGTAGTTCAATGCGCAGTAATGCTATGTAGTAATTACTGTATTTACAAATTTTGCACCAAAATATCACAATGAATTTAAAACATTGACTACAAAAACATTTACTAAAAGGCAGACTGCGTTGGATAATCCAGAACACTGGATAAGCGAATGTTGGATAAGTGAGATTCTACTGTAATATGAAATAATTACTGTGGTAATCCAGTCCAACCCAATTCTGCCATGGAGGTCACAATCCAAGCACGCCCAACAGATGGCCACCCAGCCTCTCAATAATAATACAGTAGAGTCTCACTTATCCAACACTCACTTATCCAACATTCTGGATTATCCAACACATTTTTGTAGTCAATGTTTTCAATATATCATGATATTTTGGGGCTAAATTTGTAAATACAGTAATTACTACATAGCATTAATGTGTACTGAACTACTTTTTCTGTTAAATTGGTTGTATAACATGATGTTTTGGTGCTTAATTTGTAAAATCATAACCTATTTTGATGTTTAATAGGCTTTTTCTTAATCTCTCCTTATTATCCAACATATTCACTTATCCAACATTCTGCCGGCCTGTTTAGGTTGGATAAGTGATATTCTACTGTAATAACAATAATAATAATAAGAAGAACATCATACATTCATAAGGTTAGGAGACACCCCTAAGGATCATCCAGTTCAACTTCCTTCCACCATGCAGGACGACACAAACCAAGCACTCCTGACAGATGGCCATCCAAGATATGCACAGTAATAATACAAATCGAATCATAGAATCAGACAGTTAGGAGAGACCCCTAAAGGCCATCCAGTCCAAACAACTCTGCCATTGGATGATACAATCCAAGCACTCCCAACAGATGGCCAGCCAGCCTCTCAATACTAATACTAATACTAATAATAATCATCATCATAATAACAACAACATCATCATACAGTCCTAAGGTTTGGAGTGACCCCTAAGGATCATCCAGCTCAACTTCCTTCTACCATGCAGGAGGACACAATCCAAGCACTCCTGACAGATGGCCATCCAGCCTCTACATAATAATGATGATGAAGATGATGATGATGATGATGATGATGATGATGATGATGATGATAGAAACATAGAATCCAAGAGTTTGGAGAGACCCCTAAGGGCCATCCAGCCCAACCCTTTCTACTATGCAGCAGGACACAATCCAAGCATTCACAACACATGGACAACGTATAAATACTATACAATACTACACAGGGACATAGACCCCCTCTGCCCTCACCACTTTCACAGTACACAAACAACCAAATGCATACTAAACATAAAGACAACCATACAACAGACATTCAATACCACCACTACCTCAACAAGTTCTCACCAACACCACCAGACAACGCCACAGCAACGCGTGGCCGGGCACAGCTAGTATCTTCATAAAATTTGTGATAACAATTTCTCCTTCAAAGTGAAAGAGCAATGTGATAGCCACTGCTTTGCTGTATGGTCATCTGAGGATTGAAAACACAGATGCTTTGCTGCTGCTTTTTTATTATTTACATAATTTTTCCAAGCCCATTCTTTCTCTTTGTGTGTTGCTATAAAAGGAGGCAAGACAGCAGTCTTTTGCATATACTTCATAGGCAAATAACAGAAAGCTTGAAAGAAAGGAAAAACAAGTCTTGGCTTGTTCCCAAGCTGGTAGTGAGGATGCCTAGGAATGCATACTTAGATTCTCTCTCCTGAAAATGAGAAAATTTTGAATCTTTTTTTCACATCATGGTCTATAATGAGATCTGGCTCTATTATGCCAAGAATGTAATATGTCCTTAATTACTACAGAGATGTATTAGTGGGGACATTGCTGATATCAGTACCATCACAGCTGTTGTCTCCACCTGTAACTTAATTTAGATTTGTTTGTAAGCAAAGCACATCATACCTCACACAACTGGAAGAGGAACATGGGCTAAACATACCATATTCCATTGCACTAACATTCACCCATAATTTGAAACCACATAATAGAAATCACTGCTTATATGAGTTTGAGAGTATGAGCTGGACTCATAATATGACTTCTTGAGTCTGGATTTTGGTATAAACACCACTAACCAGGACAGATTTCCTGAGGCTATATTCATTTGAAGAAATTGCTTCAGAACATGAATGCCTTCTTTAAACTTCTATTGCAGGGGTCACCAAATTAAGGTCCATGGGCCAGATGTGGCCCTCCATGGTCTTTTACTTGGCCCCTTCCCTAAACTTTAGATTTAGGGTCATCCTAAGTTTGAAATGACTTGAAGGCACACAACAGCAACAATCTTAATAAACTTGACTATCTCATCAGTCAAAAGCAGGACCATACTTCCCATTGAAATATTGGTAAGTTTATGTTGGTTAAAATTGTTCTTCATTTTAACTATTGTATTGTTCTTTCATATTTTTTGCACTACAAATAAAATATGTACAGTGTGCACAGGAATTTGTTCATTTTTTTCAAACTATAGTTGCCCTTCCACACACAGTCTAAGGGACAATGAACAGGCCTTCTGTTTAAAAGGTTTGAGGACCCCCTGCTCTATAGTTATAGCTGAAAAATAGCCAAAAATCTACATATGATCTATCACATCTGTGTCTCCAAGATTTTGTCCTTTCAGAGGTGAAAACAGGGATGGAATTATGTGGTTCTCCATATATTGTTGAACTTCAGTGCTAGCTAACACAGAGTTCATTTACACTGTAGAGTTGATGCTCAATGCTATGACATCACAAGAGTTGTCATTTTACAAGGTTTTTAGCCTCCTTTGCCAAATAGTACTGGTATCTGGACAAACTACAACTCCTATTATTCCATAGCATGGAGTTATGCCACTTAAAGTTGTGTTAAGCTGCATTAATTCCACCACGTAGATTAATTTACAACTTATGTTGAAGAATTACAGGAATTAAAGTTCAACAACATCTGGAGAGCCAGGCAATTCCCATTTCATCTCTCTATGTACTTCACATTTGGAGATCCTGGAAGTTATAGGCCAAAATAGAAAGTATTTTTTCAAACTCTGAACTAGGCATTGCAAGAAAAGTAAAAGTAAAGAGACATTCATCCTGTCTTGCTTTTGTGACCTTTTGGGGTCAAGAGGGTAGTAGCAGGGAGATATTTTATAAAGGTCAGAGGTTTTCCAAATGCTTTTTTCTACAAAGGATCCTGAGTGATCTTGGAATGTGGAAACAGTTAACTTCAATAGAGGGAGGCCACTGCAGGACAAGTTGATTATCTGCATTAGGTCTTTATTCCTTGAGAAAGTGGAAGCAGCCCTATTCCTTTGTCAGTCTTCCAGTTCTCCATTTATGAAAAGAAGAGTCAAGAGCTGTTTCTCTTTGCTTCTGAAAAGGAAGAAATTATCCTGCAGAGTGACTTGTTATTATCTGCCATCTGTATGCTCACTCCTCATAATTGCTTACATACGGCATCTCTGATAAGCCTTATTCCCGATAAACAGAAAATAAAATTAACTCTCCTACAAGATCAGTCACTGAGCAGACTTGGAATAAATATAGTAGCTTTCATTTTTCTCTTTTCAGAAATCTGACAAAACAGCTGTTGGAACTGCATCTTGTTTTAGAACTAAAATTATTATTGCTCTTTGAAGATTCTGTTGGCTGTATGGTCAATGGGGAGAAAGGCATCGAGAGCGCTGTTGTCTTTTAAAGATGAAACAACAATTAAAGGAATGAGATAATTAGAATTGTACATTCAGACTTGGGGGAGAGTTTGAATTTTCTTTCCTCACGACTGAATTATAAATCAACACCTGAAGTAGAAACTGAGGGTGGTAAGAATGCAATTGAAATTCTAAATTAATATTTAGTTCTCATTTAAGCTTCCTATGATAGCAGGCAAATTACTTGTCATCATAAATTGAGTGAAATGGGAGGAAGCTAAGCATTGCTTTGAAAACATCTAGAGAATGTACCTTTAAGTTCATTGTAAAAAAGTAAGAAACTAATGGGTCAACTAAATGTAGACCCATTGAATCAATTATTGATTGAATCGTGAGCCAATGTTTATGTAAATCCCATTTGATGTGATGGACCTACTTCAATTGGGAGAAGCAATAGCTTTCAAGCCAAAGTATCTTAGAGTGTGATACTGTACATACCTACCTCTGAGTAAATACCACTGCAAGATTCTTTTGAGTAAGCATTTGCAGGCTGCTGCTGCTAATAGCAGGCTGGCAGAAATATGTGAAGACTTTCAGATGCTGTGCCACAGTACATATCCTAACTGTGGACTCGTATCCAAATAATTACAGTAATATGATGGAGTTGTTAGATCTCAGTTTTAAAGCAAGGTATAGTGTAGTTTCCTAATGACTGATATACCTACAGGGTCTTTGTACTTTAACTCTTTTCAGCCTAACCACCATAGACACTGGCCAATCATAATGGTGGTCATTTAGTGCCCTTCCAGACAGGGCCCAAAATGTGGGACCTGACAGACTTTTATCTGAGGCATCCAAACAATGCCTCAGGTAAAAGAGGATTAATTTGGGACAAAGCAGGAAAACACTGCTTTATCCAAAATTAATTAGATACCCCATTAGATTTGGGCCTTCCTGAAAAACCCAGGTCTAATGGGGTATGAGCCGTGTGGGGAATGACTACTGAATAGTTTTCTGACTACCCAGGGATAAGTCCCCACAGCCCTCTCGGTTCTTCAGGCTTCCAAAAGCCTGGAGAACTGAGAATCAAATTGCTCCCCCCCCCCCCGGCCTCCTGGCGGGCGCATCATTTCTAGGCGCTGAGGCCTGCCAGAGAGGCCTCATAACACCTAGTAAGTTTCTTCTTATTTTAAGGGCTTTTCTGGGGGGAAGTTACCGCGCTGGCATGGAGACCAACTTGGAAAGCCTGGTTGTTTTGGGCAGAGCATGGGGACTTAAACTCGCTTTAGAGCAGGTTTAAATTCTGTCTGGAAGCACCCTTAGTACAATACATTTAGAGGCCACTGAGGAGACGGATGGTGTTAATAGTAATCAAATGTAGACTATAGAGATATTGGTTTAAATTCAACATTTGATCCTCACATGAGTTACATGAGTTTCCACCTAAATATTAGGCATAAGAGTTCAACAGAGACTGTGTTGAAAAGTAGTTGAGTTTCCCCTTTTTCAAGTCTTCAAAAATAGATTGGATGTGTGTATTTCAGGCGTGTTTTAGTTATGCCAACAGCCAGGGGATTGGACATGGCTCCTGTAGCTTCTTCCAACTCTGTGATTCAGTGTTTTAATGACTTTTATTTAGACCTAATTCATGGGGCTATTAAAGTTTGGGAGATAAACTGCTATTGGAAAACTCTTTGGTATTGGAGCACTTTGGTATTAGAGCACTCTACAGTATAAAAACAATATGGATCATTTCATAGCCTTTGTAAAACACTTGCATGCACATATAGCACTCAACTCCTCTTTAAAATTCTGCATTTAGGGTATTGTGGTTTATAAGTTGTGTTTATAAGTCATTGATGGAAGTGGTAGCTTCCATGTTACTGAAGGGGTAAATCTGTTTTGACTTTTAGTCAGAACTTAAAAGTGCTATCCAAAGTGTTATTCCCCAAATATATTCAGTACTTTGTAAAACTCATTTAAAGTTCTGACTAAGACTCAAAGCCGACATATCGCCCCAATGTTATGAATTAGTATTACCAACAAAGATTCTGGTGAAAACATTTATATATCTTTGTGTTATAAATCTAACAATAGGAGTTCCCCGATGTTACTGATGTTCAACATGCAACATCATGTTCTATTTAAAATATTTTTCAAAACAAATATTGTTTATATTCATTATGATTTCATTAATATGCTTATATTATTTATATAGCAGGTCAATTTAGGGAGACTTAAAAAGTAGATTACAAAACTGATTAAATAAATGTCTGAGTTATTTGCAATAAAATTGGGTTGCAGAGTTATATTTACACTGCTTCTAATTATTTTATTATTTTTAAAGCTACTTTGATTTCATAGAGTCAACAAAGAATACAAAAAGGACTACAGTGGGGTGCTACTTTATCCCTGTTGAAGTGTACCAGATTCTATTCTTTTCTGATTGTGTTCTCCTTTGTTCTTCTTATGGTCTCTCAAAAATGGAGATGCACTTGGAATATAATGACAGGGAAAATAAACTACTTAAAGGCATGCATCTCCCTCATCAATAAGCTTTCTAGATGGTTGTTATTCTTCTATGAAATCATGTATTAAGCTTGGAATAAAAAGACAACAAAAGAAAAGTACCTATTGCAAAATGGTTGTGTATTTCTTCCCTATTTTCCCTCTTTTTTTTCTTTTTTTTGAAAATTGGAACTCCATTTCACAGAAAGAAAAGGTGGCTTCTCTGTGTCAGATGACTCTGGAAAGGTTAAGAGCAGTTAACTGTGGAACATGAAGCCTATCATTAAATGCAGGCCAAACTACACTTCCCCCATACTCCCTCAATGCTCACCTTAATCTTGCCCTGAAGGACCAATTTTGCTGTATCACAAGAGGTAATTGAAGCCTGTCTTCCTCTGGAGAGGAATTATTTTGTTGCCAACAGGACACTCTTTGAAATCCCCACTTCCAGAGAAAAGGAAGTGCTCCCCTAAATGATCTGACCAACCCAGACCTGACCCGGACTGCTTTAGGGAGTACTTCAAAATTTGATTTCTCAGAACTCTGTATGAGGGGATGAGGAAGGCCAAAGTTCAACTCCATCAATGCAACCTTTTCGTTTTCCCTTTTAAAAAGAGAGAAAGACTCCAACACTAATTTGCCTTCTGGGTCCCTTTTGAAGTCTCCAGTTGATGCAGTGCAATTCTTAAAGCTCTCAACTCATCATTTGTCCATGATGCATATCATCTAAAAATCCAAAAAAAGGTTGCAAACCTGCCCACAGTATCAAGGATTGCCATGGGTAGAGAAAGTTGGATTTGGGGATCATTTGCCCAAATCCAACTACTGATTCCAGATCTGATCTATGTTGCAAACTCCAAATGCAATTGTCTGGATCTCAATGTGCCTCATAATTTGTACAAATGGTTCCTCAGCCAACAGGCCTAAGGAATTGTTTGGAAAGTAATTTGAAAAGTGAGTTTGCTATTGCATAAACTATTGTAAATAAAATAAGTCTGTATAATAGGAACAGCCTGGCAACTTTGGATCCTGGAGTAAGAGAAGTTAATGCACCCCTTCAAGCCAGGGTTCATTGATAAAAGGTAAAGCCTGTGAATTTATTTGATATCTAAGTAAAAAATCCCATTAGCAATTTCCCTTTTCCTGGCCATAATAATGCAACAATAATAAATAAGTAACAATTTGCTGTCCTACAAACTTACAACTACAACTAACTGTCCAAAGTACCTGTTTTACTATTCTTAATGTTCTTGATTGCTCAAAATCTTTGCCTGTTTGGAATTATGATATCAATTCTGACAGGACCTAACCAATTTTCATTTAAAAAACAATTGTGTCTGTTCAAATAATTTGGAAGATAGCTAACAAATGGCACAGTCAAGGGGTGGAGGGACATCAGTGTTGTTGCTCATATTGCTTTATTCACCCTTGCATCTGTTTAGACTACACTGGCCAGAAACTTCACTAAGTAGGAGATAAATCTGATACTAATTCTGGAATTGAAACATGCCACATTTACTTTGGGCTCTTTCTCATCTCTTTTTACGCATCCCTTTATAAAAAAACTAAAGAAAAGCAGTCTTGGTGTGTTTGAATTATGGATGCATTTATTTATTTATATATTTTATTTACAACATTTCTACCCCACCTTTCTCAACCCCAAAGGGGACTCAAGGCGACTTTACATGGGCAACTATTTCATGCCTTTAAAAACAGTGTATGATAAAATAAACATTTAAAATAGAATTATAAAATACAATTAAAACAATTAAAAACATTTAGGGCAATACCAACACAATTAATCACGTGATCCACAAACATAGTCCAGGCTGTTCCAATAGCCATTGCACATTATTGCTGAGGGGCCACCACTGAGAAGACCCCACCAGTTGTGCCTGTGAAGAAGGCGGGACCAAGAGCAGGGCCTCCTAGACGATCTTAAACTCCGAGATGGTTCATAGGGGGAGATACGTTCAGACAGGTAAGCTGGGCCAGAACATTTTAGGACTTTATAGGCTAAAGGCAGCACTTTGAATTGTGCTTGGTAGCAGACTGGAAGCCAGTGGAGTTGACACAACAGGGGGGTTATATGCTCCCTGTTTGCCACTCCGGTGAGCAATCTGGCTGCCGCTCGTTGGACCATTTGAAGCTAGATTAGTTGTCTAAATTATTTACGTACAGTGTTTTACACCTGTACTCCTTATACATCAGTAGAACAATATCCATAATATAATGAACCTTAATGTAACATTACAAAATGAATGCCTTGGCACATGACACAGGTGACTATGTTAAATGGCTTTCATGTGTGCAATGCTTAAGAAGTTGGAGCAGGAGGGGGAAAAAAACAGAAAAGAATGAACTATGGAACATACTAAATGCTATTATTGCATTCTGTACAAATTATATGGAGAAGCCATAAAGCATTGAGTCCACATTGGAAACAAATCATTTGGATTTCTAGTGCAGATGGGACCTTTGAAGAGGACTAAGGCCCCATCTACATTGCCATGTAACATACAGTTACTTAATCCAGATGATCTGCTTTGAACTGTGTCATATGGCAGTGTAGACAAATTTAATCCAGTTCAAAGCAGATAATCTAGATTCAGAAACTGGATTATATGACAGTGTAGATCCAGCCTAAGATATTGTATGAAAAACGTCTTAAGTGTTATATAGGACACAAGTGTCCACAGATCCACCACTAGATTGTCAATGCAACTTCTCATGATCACAAATCAACTCCCCCTTTCTAACCTTTCCCTCCCTCTAAAACCTCACTTGCCCACTCTGTTGAACAGAGGCCTGCAACAGAAACTGGTTAATGTGCGTGATTCACAGCCCTGGGCTTATAATGATCATGTGGTTGTTTCAGCTGAATCATGCTCACCATTTCCTTTCTATATTGTTGCCTCATGCTGGCACAATTTAGATTGCAAATTCATTAAGAGACAGGCATGCTTCTGTTCCCATTGCATTATCAACAAAAAGTAACATATATTGGTGTTGCTGTTACATAAATGTATACAGTATTTTATGTAGACATCCTACTTCATAAATCCAACAAAAGCTTCTGGCACTACAGTGTGAGTATTCCTTCTACAAAACCCAAAACAATTTATGCTTCCTATACACATAGCATGAAGGAAATTTTATATCCTACTGTTAAGTAATACTGTCATTGAAACAAGATCTATGTTCACTAAGGCATCAAGAAACCAAAGTGCCACTATCTCAGTCACAATGTCAGTTTAGATAAGAGACCCAACCTGCACAAATTTCCCTTCAGCCCAACAATGAGAAGTTTGGAAATATTGCTAGCAGGCATCAGAATTCATGCCTCTCCTGACCCCTTCCATTTAAAGTCTACTTTTCTCCTGATTAGAGAGATGAGAAACCCTCCAAACATATATCATATGCATGCAATATGCATTACTTTATACATTAAACCAGGGGTTCCCAAACTTTAGTCCTCCAGCTGTTTTGGGCTTCAAGTCCCAGAAGCCCTAGCCAACTTGGCTAACAGTCAGCAATTTGGAGAGCTGAAATACAAAACATCTGGAAAACCAAAGTTTGGGAAACACTGCATTATACATAGATGCATAATATGTTTTTCAGAAAAATAAAATATTATAATGTGTGCAATTATTTCACAATAAACTCTTTTGCGCCCATTGGCTACATTCAAATGTCACAAGAAGCCAAGTTCAAGAGAACGCTCTCTTTCTATAGATGTCTTGATGGACTGCTGCATGCTAACTAATCACTTGCAGTAAGAATAGCTAAACAACCCAAAGATATTTCATACATAATTAGTTTAATGTGGTAAGTAGATGTCGAATGTAACTGGCTGTCTGGCTTATTTGCCCTTCACACGTCAGCAGATTCATTATAGAGTAAGCCTTAGATTAATTTTCTGGCATGCTGGATTTGCACATCACAATAAACAAGCCAGGGACAGAAGGTCTGCAGTTTGCTTAGCCACTCCCATTGGAAATGAGGGTGAGTGTGCACCAACTTGCTGCCCTTCTTAATAAGCTAGGATCCCTGTAGAACCTTGGATTATTCTGGAATCCAAATACTGATTCTGAATAAATTACCAAATAAGTAACATAACTCACTTGTAAAGCACAAGACTAAATACAGGGAAGCATTTGTATTGCTGGGAGTTAAAGCCCAGTAGGTTTGCTTTCTGGGCATTTACAGCACTCATTAAACCAACAATTCCTTTCTACAGTTTAAAAATACACACACACACTTTGCTTTGGGATCTTTTGAAGAGAGTTTTAAAATAAAAAAAACCCTTTGTGTTCTTTTGACATTTAAAGGTTTTGCATGGGGTCTGAAGAATCCTATAAAGGAAATGACATGAAGATACTATACTCAGCTCTAAATGAGACACACATGGAAGAAACCTTGACAATGTCTGGGTTCTGGAGTGACGAGCTAACTGGCAGGCAATACCATGGAGCTGCTTATGAAGATGAACCAGTCTTCAAAACCAGTCACCCTTCAAGGGACTAATGGACAGTGATAGTAATTTTTGACATCCCCTGCTTGCTCTCTTCTAAAGTTTTGAGGGAAAGCACACTCTAACAATCTTTGCCGTTTTCTCCCTCTTCCTTCAACTTCATGATTATGGAAATGTCAGATGTAATGTTCTGCTCTAGTATTACTTTTTAAAGGGATTTTTAAAAAACACAAACACATCCCTCTGTGTGGCTTCATACTTTAAGAATTCATTTTTATTTTTTAATATCCTCAGACAAAATATCCTAACTTGGGCAAGGTTTGATATAACCCTTTTCTACCATCAGCGAGACAATTTTGCTCTTTCCATACTTAAATCTTTGCAGCAAATAATCTTTTTATTTGTTTGCCAATATGTAGATAATTTTCTTTCCTCCCCTTCATGCCTTTAACATTGCAGAATATAAAGAGAAACCATATGTTTTTCATGAAACAATAGAATGATAGAGCACAGCATATTCTAATCAGCTATGAGCAATAAGGATTAATAGGTTTGTCGTGACAGAGCACTTGATTGGAGAGGTAACAGTGTCATAGTCAGTATAATGAACTCCATTTTCTAAATGCTATTGTATTATAAAATAGAGGAACAAGATAGTCTCCTGTAGAAAATAATTCCCAAGGATGGTAAAAGAAAAACCCCATAGTATAGAGATTTGTGTGTTGGACTAGGGACCTCATCACAAAGGCCTATGGATTCACCATGCATCATTGTGAATCCATGGGCTCCTGGCGGGGTGTGTGGAAAACCCATCATTCCATGCCCTGGATCACATAACTTATTGTGACCCCCATCCCATGTGGGGAAGCATCGCCATCCAGCTTCTCCCAAATGTTGGTAAGGCAACACAGGAAGACTCCCATTTTGCCACAGTGGTGACATACACTCCTTGTTCTCCTCCTTAAGATATTAAAACCTCCTCCCTAAGATATTAAAACAGCTCCCTCTTTAACCTCCTTTAAAAAACAACTAAAAACTTTATCATGTGCTCAAGAGTATAAAGACGAGGAGGCTAAGTATATGTGATGACTCATGGGCCATGTAGTCCCGTTCCTAGCACTGTTGTGACAGATGAAGAGGAAAACTTAGGTTTCCCACCGTTTCAGCCAGAATTGGAGCTTTTTCAGCCAGAATTGGAGCCCTTGCACCTGCAGGAGATTTGCCTTCCAGAAGTCTGCCAAACAAGCCTTGAGCCGAAATCTCCCCCATTTTCTCGCCGTGATTATTATAAACAACAGAAAGGCGCTCAGGAGGCGTCTCGCAGGAGCGCTAGGATTGCTGCCAGGCATTCAGCTGATTAAGCCTGCTTCCCATGGGAAACTTTAGGGAGTCATGCATCTGGACACAGAGAATGGCTTTCGGTTCTGGTTCCCCAGAGAATTGTTCTTTGGCGGGAAAACGAGACCCTATTTAGGTGTTTTGCCCACGTAGGAATCTTGCGGAGTCAATTCGTCAGCTTCGGGAGTAGGTTGTGTGTGGACTACGCTACTCCCGCGTTCAAGTCCTTTGCTACCGTTTTCAGCCTTGCCTTGCTTCCCAGGACCTTGCCTTGCTCCACGGACCTTGCCTTGCTTTCCGGACCTCGCCACGAATTTACCACGGATCCTGTTCTTGCTCCTCGTTTCTTGTTGCCTTGAATTAAGCCTAGTGTTCCAAGAATCAAGTTTACTTCCTAGCCTTGCTTAAGTTTCATGGACTAAAGGACCTTGTCATCTCCCCTCACTTTGCTTGGCAAAGTGAGTGTTTCGGTTACTGGATTACAACTTTGGACCTTAATATTTCATATTGGACATTGTTTCTTTGGACTAATTTTGACCTTTCCTGAAAGGTCTACTTCTGGACTATTTTCTACACTTGTTTTTATTAACTTTATATATTTCCACAATAAAGATATTAGATAGATTCTGGCCTCTGTGTATGGTTATTGGTGCTCTGCAGCCTGGGTCTTGACAGTATATTATATGGAGTACTCACCCTGGAGCTGGAGGTAGTTAATTTTATAGTTAATTTTATAATTTATAATTTTAAACATATTTTGCTGGTCTGACTCCTCCATTTTCTTGATGGATTATTATAGAATTGTAAATGTTACATATTAATATGAGTTTTATTTTTGGTTAAAATATGGATCTGCGAGAGTTTTGGTTGGATGGTTATTTGTTTATGTGTTTTTCTTTTGAATGCTTGCTGACTTTGTTGGTCATTGCCCTTAACCCCTTTGGGGAGATAGGATCATATATAAATAATAATAATAATAATAATAATAATAATAATAATAATAATAATTATTATTATTACTATTATTATTATTATTATTATTATTATTATTATTATGTTCAAGGTCCTGATCAACCATTAAGACCCACTGGATGCCTTGTGGCAAAAGAAGGCAAAAGAAGACCCCTCTGAACAAATGTTGCTGAAAAAACCCCATAATAGATTTACCATAGGTTCCTCTATAAGCCAGGAATGACGTGAAGGCACACAACAACAACAACAACAACAACAACAACAGGAGAAAAAAAGGAAGATCACTGCTTTTCCAGAGACTGAGACACAGAATAATGGATTCAAATGGCAGGAAAAGAGATTTTACCTAAATATTAGGGGAAACCTCATGACAGTAAGAACTGCTCTGTCCTGGAATATGCTGCTTTGGAATGTAATGGAGTCCCCTTCTCTGGATTGGATAACCATCTGTCATAAATGCTTTGAATATGTGGCAAGGGGTTAAGTTGAATTACCCTTATGTGCTCTTCCAATCTTATGATTCTATAATATTATTGCAGCTAATTCCAAAATGCTACAGAAAATGCCTCTGTACAAGAAGAAGACATGTCCTCTTTTGAACTTATCACACATGGAAGCCCCCCCCCCCAATGCCATTTTGCCAGCAAGTGGGGCAAAATGGCAGGCACACAGGGTGACACACATGCTGTTCTGGTGTGGTGATGCTTCCTCATCACATAGGGGAAGCATCACCCAAACATGGCAGAAGTGTGCCGGCTACATAGAAGTCAGCACATCATGGGACAACTCCCGTGTCTGTAGGGAAGCAATCGTGGATGCTTCTACCCCAGTTGAGGTAGGGCCTCCACTGGAAGTCACGCAATATCATGTGATGGCAGCCATGGGGTTCCATCCTCAAAGCAGGCTGGAAGCATCCTAGAATGCTTGATTTGGTCAATGTGATGAGGTCCTTAGTCTCTGATGCTCAGCTATGGGTGAATTCAGTGACATTCTTCTCCAGCCAAATCTGCTACATCATTTGTAAGGCAATATTCACTATTCCCTGCTATTATATTCCAATAAGGCTTGGAGGTAACATCCCAGTACATTCTTGTCACATCTTTATAGTAGCAATGGGAAATGGCTTCCTCTTCCATCTCTGAATGTTGTTGATAGCCACAACCCAAATACTCAAGAAATAAAAATATTATTTCAAGGTTGCCAGAATTGCAAAAATAAAACAAAGAGCATACGTACAAAATAAAGGTCTCTGTGCACTGTTGCGCAGTATAATAGTATCAGCAATACAATAATTAAAGAGTGGAGAATGTAGGTGCTGTAGTTTGTAATGTATGCCAAAAATGAAAAAAAAACTTAACTGAGAGAATGTGGTAGGATGTCCCACCCCTCGTGCCTTTATCATTCCAACTGGGATTAAAGGAGAGTTTGTCTTTGTAATGTCACCTCCTGCTAGCAGCAGAAAATGAAAGATGGATCTCCTTTCTCTTTCTCTTCCATTTAAGTTTTGTATATATGGTGGGATTCTCTGAGTTTTAAGGAATATGTACAGTGATCTACAATAACCAGAAGGTATTCAGCAGTATGAGTCTCAATGGTAAGAAAGGTTTAATAGCTGTCACTCAAGAAAGCTGATGTCTATTATAAATAAAGGCACAGGAGCAGGCTAGATTTGTTAGGAACTGGACAAGAAGTCTATTTTATACAAATATAAATCTATGTTTATTTTCTTTTTGCATTCAAGAAGGAAGGGTTGAAATTTTTTCACATTAGCCAAGGTTGCAAAAGTTTGTACATTTAAATAAGATTTTTTTTTTAAAAAAAAAAATCTCATTCTAACTCAGACAACAAACATTACACGTTAAATAAAATTAAACTAACCTAATCAACTAAGGCAGAAACAAAGACAAAAAAAGTAAAAGTACAAAATAAAAACATTGGGGTGTTACAATCTTATTATAGTTTACCTCTCCTTTCCAAATCATATTTCTTCTTTAGATCTTTATAGAGCTTTTTCTCATTGTTTGTATAGCAATTTCTTTCAAAACATATTATAACTTGATTTGGTGGTGCAATTATTTGTATGTTTGCATTTCCATGATTGATAGATATTACATTGTCCAAAATGTATCATCCCTTTGATTATCTCTTATTGACTTAATAGTATAGTTTCACCTTTCTATTAAGGCAACGCCAAGCTTGACTAAACCATTATAAATACTTTTAACTTTTTTCTGTTTTCCAACAACCATTTCTTCTCTTGCTGTTATTGACGTAACATTTATAAGCTCTTTATTATTTTAAATGCTCACAAAGACTAAAATAATATTAATTTTTCACAAAAATCACTTTCTGTGTTATCATTTGCATAATGGAATTATCTAAAACTGCTTGTTTTTAACTTGAAATCTATATGTGATATAGAGTATCTAACACATTACAGCAGGGGTCCCCAAACTAAGGCCCGGGGGCTACATGCGGCCCATCGAAGCCATTTATCCAGCCCCTGCAGCATCAGCTTCCTCTTCCTCCGCCAAGGAAGGTGCGTGCAGTGGGGGGTAGGAGGTAAAGGCATGCATCTTTCCCATCTCCTCCCTCGCCTGGTGCATGACTTCCAAAGCTTTGCTTAATTAATAATTAATTATTAAGGTGTGCTTTGCTAGTGCTTTTGGTGCACAAAGGCAGAAGAAGGTTGGACTAAATGGCCCAAGGGGTCTCTTCCAACCCTCTTTATTATTTTTATTATGATTATGATTATGATTAACATTGAGGCTGTATTTATTCCTGTTTTGTTTTTTTACTTCAAAATAAGATATGCAGTGTGCACTGCATAGGAGTTTGTTCATAGTTTGTTTGTTTTTTAAAACTATAGTCTAGCCCTCCAATGGTCAGAGGGACCATGAACTGGCCCCTTGTTTAAAAAGTTTGGGGACCCCTGCATTACTGTCTCTCAACAGAATTCTGTCACATTGGATTCCTTTTTTATTCTTCTTGGGTTACAATGCCATCTTTTTAAATTTCTAATTTGTATACTCTTTCATTTGCAGACACTGAGTTTTATTTATTTTTTGTGGTTCTAGATTTTTTCCCCACAAAAATTGTAAAAACGCTACAATATTTTTTCCATAAACAAAATTTTCACTGAAAATACCCTAAAATATAAAAAAAAAAACCATACTTTTTGAACATACCTTTTCTCCCCATTGGGTGGCTCAGTGCACACAGACACCCGTTCTTCTCAAAGATATGAATATTTGTGAGCATTTCCTACAACTCTACTAAATATGTTTTAATGATTAGCCTATCAGACGTGCCAAAACATTTGAGAAACACATTTAATGCATACAACATACAACTCACATTACAACCAAAGTTAATATAACTCTACTATTTTATCTTCATGTAGAATTATGGGAAAGACTGCATAATGGTCCTAATGCATAATTGACTATATTGGATCCCAGAAGCAATAGTAAAGACCTCTTATGATTCCTTTCTCTGAGAATATCAATTGCACATAAACATTCACCAAGTAGCCATTCTCCAGAATATTCTCTACCATTTTATAGCTTCCATTTTACTCCCACAATGCTTCAAAACTATGTGAGACACATGCACAGCATGTGTGTGTGTTATGTTAACCTATAAATGATCTGTTGCTGCAAGCAGTAAGATCAAAAAAGAAAGAAAGATAGACAAAAATGTGCTATATTAGGCAATCATACCTCTCCAACCCACTCCCAAAAACCAGTTATATAGTTTCTTCCAAGATAATATGTAGTCATTTTTTGCCTGCAGCAAAGGTGTAGAATTTCATAATATATTTTCCCCTTGAGCTGTAATTGATACCTTTACAAATGCTTGTGCTTCAGAGAAAAAGATTGATCCAGGGGGACACCAAGATTAGACACTTTTCCATTCTCATGGGTAAGAATTTAGACAAAGACAATGGATTATCTGACAATAGTGACCTCTTCATATTATGCTCTAAGGACCTCTTCACATGGCCCTGAAACAGCAGGTGTGTGTGGTGCCTCGAACCCCCCCCCCCCCCCGGCACACCCTCAGTCCTTCCCCATCATATGGTGGGGACGGGACAAGGTGCGTTGGCACTCTATCCCCATCAGATGGGTGAAAGGGGGACAATGCACATTGCCATGTTGCCCTTTCCCCTATCAAAGAGGAAAAAAGAAAATCAGGTAGCTCCTTTGGAGCTACTCAAAAGACACTTTCCTCTCCATCGTGGCAGAGGAAGCATCTTGCAATGCTTCCTTTCCACTTTGGGAAGAATGGGAATGGGGCCAAGCCAGTGTTGTTCGATGAAGCTCAGCAGGCTCATCCAGAAGAGGGAAATGGGACCATAAAAACCCCAATGTGATGTGGTCATAAATGACCAAGAAAAGGCTGTGTTCTATGGAGTTTTGGAGCCTATGTTTTTTATAGTGCCTAGGGGCCCATCCACATAGCCATATAACCCAGAATATCAAGGCAGAAAATCCCACAATATCTGCTTTGAACTGGGTAATCTGAGTCAATACTGCCACATATTCCAGTTCAAAGCAGAAAATGTGGGGTATTATTCAGCTGTGTGGAAGGGGCCTAAGACAGGGCTGAACAAAATAGAGTCTTGGGACCATATAACCCCTTACCCAAACTGCTTTTGAAGCTCCCAGCTCCTCCAGCTTTTCTAGCATAAAGGTAGAATTGCCTAAAAAACATTTCACATTTCAAATAACTTTCAAAATTTGTCCATGGTGCGGGTGTATTCTAAGAAAAATAAACCCAGAAGTGAACTTCTTGCATCTTCTGGCTTCTTTGTTTATTTATTTTGGATTTTTAAAAATGAGACCCAAAGAACTACCAAAGCTTTCCATTCTTCTTAAATGTAGTCCAAGAAGTAGCATGTTTTATCTATCACACCTTATCACTAGAAGATGCCATCAAGTACGAAGGCAGACCAAAGCAGCACAGATATTCATGGGACTGCATCCAGTGGTCAAGTCTGCTGCTGGAATAATGGGGACATCTGAAAGTTTCAGTTAGAATAAAATGAATTGTTTCAATAATATAGGTAAAAGTAATTAATAACTTAAATGAAGTGATAAAACCACCTCTAAGTCAATTTTATGATATACTGTAAGTTGATGTGTGACTTGAGGGTAAATACACACATATGCACTTAGTTGGAATATTCCCTAAAAGCTAAAATGCATCCATATTTGTATGTCATCATATATTTATTTTATGGGTACAATCCACAAAAAGTTATTTGAATTTACCCATACCATCATCTCACATCCTCTGTGCCAAAGTTGTATGCGGCTGCAACCTGGCTCCTGTTGGTCAGCTGTCGCCTGTAGTAATGTTTGCTGGAGGGAGAGGAGGAATCAGTCCTTCCTCATATGGCTGGAGAGCATGACAACACACAAGATAGAAGAGGACAGTAAGTGTCATTCCATGATCCTGTGCCTGTTGAGCCTGAGGAACACAGAATGACAGTGAAAACAGTTGCATGGAATGACAGTGAAAATGGTTCTGCCTTGGGATCAGAACAATATTTTATATGGGCCAAAAGTCAGGGAATACTCTGAATTCTGAACCAGAATCCTAACTGTTGTTGCTACAAGGCCACATTTAAGCTGACCTTGCTTTGCATTACCCTGGCTAAGCTCCATTTGAAGTTTGGCCACCATTGAACTGATCTGAGCTGGCAAGGTTGTTGCCCAAAGGATACCCAGAAGTTTTGATGTTTCACCATCCTTGTGGGAAGCTTCTCTCATGTCCCCACATGGGGAGCTGGCAGAGGGAGCTCACCCATTCTCCCCAGATTCAAACCACCGATCTGTCGCTCAGCAGTCCTGCCAGCACAAGGGTTTAACCCATTGCACCACTGGGGGTTCCACCTTTTCTACATTAAAAGTTGTTACACTTTGCTGAAATTCACAGAGGTTGTTCCTTCATAGCAGTTGTTCAGAACATTACTTAGAAGAAAACAGAAAGAAATCCGACAAGTCGGGAACCACTGCTCTAATATTTACCCTATAAGAGAAATCAAAAGGTTAATTTTTACTCTTTATTGTTTGGCCTAAACTTCCTAAGAATATATGGAGAAAATTCCAAGGTACAAAGTAACTAAAACATTGCAGGGACTTATTGAATATCATTTCTGTAAACAGATAAAACATAGCTATGAATATTCAGCCAGTGACAAATGCCAACTTTCAATTACTGCTTATGGTTAACAAATGGGAAGTAAAATTCTACCAGTTTTTGTTATATTTGAAACATATCGGGTGTAAGGTTTTATCTCCCCACCCCTATCATCCTCCTGCCTCTTCCTTTCCCAGGTACAATTACAGAATCTGCTCAGATACCTCCAGGTCTATTTCCATAATAATGATGACATAACTATGCAGCTGCATTAACACCTTTAAGGAAGGATAACTAGCCATTCACACTGATACTGAAATGATTGAATTGCATGCTGAGAAGCACAGAATGTTTCCTAATAACAGGAGCATTATGGAATTGACTAATAAGAGAGAACACTCATTATCATAGCTTGCTACACAAATCAAAGACAAAGATATGGGTTTTCTGTACTTTCCATGCTGGAAAGCCTGAAGGGTGGTATGAATCTTTAAATTTAAGCCAACACAGAAGTCAGCAGAGCTTGAAAAAATAACCTTTGGAGTCTATACCTTCTAAGTATCTTCTATCCAGCAGGATTATTAGAAACATGGTCAAAAAAACAAAAGCCCCCCCCCTCCAAAGCACTGAATAAAGCACCAAAAGATAATCTGAAATGCCATTCAAAGATAGCATTTTGGAGAAGAACAAGGGCCCTTCCACACAGCCATATAACCCATAATATCAAGTCAGATAATCCACAATATCTGCTTTGAATTAGGTTATCTGAGTCAACACTGGCATATATTTCAGTTCAAATAAAATAATGTGGGATTTTATACAGCTGTGTGGAAGGGGCTAATATCTCTTCCAGCAGAAGAATCTATTAAAAATGTTATAGCCACTTGATTTAGAAGATGGTTATTACTTGTTTTATTCTGGAGCAGCAGACCTATGTAAGTCAATGGAAGCAGATTAGAAAAAAAATATATTGCTTGATCTAAACAGTTATTTCCAAGTCTTTTTTTAAAAAAAATTAAAAGCAACACACACACACAACATGGTGAAGAGATATAACTTTGGGGATGGGGGGGGAGAGAGAGAGAAAGCATAGACTACATTTTTCATAGGGTTCTGTTGGGTCAGGTTTGTAAATAAATATTTTTTTAAAAATAAAATCCCAGACATAACTGATTGCATTCCTTTTTTCGTAACATATGTGAAATGCTTGTGCTTTCTAGGGTATGGGATTGCTAGATGCCTAAAAGAGAAACCTGCACTGTAACATAGTTGCAAAATTTAAATTGGCTGCTAGCTTTTTTGTGTATGTGTTTGGAGCGAGGGAGTTTGGAGAACATCTGGAGATGCTGAAATAACCTGCATTCATTTATATTATTTAAGTTGTAAAATCATATTCAATCTTGACCTACTCAGGAAATCTATCATAAATGTCCTGCTGATTCTGACAGTCAAACAGCAAAAACACCCTCTAATGAGCATTTAATAGTCACCAAAAGTTCTGCATTAAGTACAAAGCCCTTTTGATTACTTATTCCACTAATTTAAAGTAAATGCTTTTACAGATGGCATCTGTTAGACCGCTGAGCGTGTGCTGCATTTATATGTAGTCACAGAAAATAGATTCCAGCTTTGGTATAAAGATTGTATGGGGTAGGGAGGGGGAAGATCAAACATGAAACACTGAATAAACATTTATCAGTGGTCCCTTTTTTTTCAAAGCTCTTCATAAACGCTTCTCCAAAAAGCACAGCCGGATTCTTAGAAGTAGTTTAGAAAATGCCTTAGCAAATTAACACCCAGCGTAGAATATTGGGGGCAGTGAACGTGAGCAGTCCCTTTTGTGTCGACCATCTTTCCAAGTGTGGAAAACAAGGATTGTAACTCCTGTTTCTTGGCTGAGTTGACTGCAGAATTCTTCAGAAAAACAAAACAAAAATAATAACAACAATGTGAGCAGCATGAAAAAGAAATAAGCCAAAATAGAAGAAATTAAACCATGAAAATAGAATATGCTGCATTTAGACAATGCTTTAAAACATACAAAGAGTTTTAGGTACATGAATCATAGAATCATAGAATAGTAGAGTTGGAAGAGACCTCATGGGCCATCCAATACAACCTCCTGCCAAGAAGCAGGAAATCACATTCAAAGCACCCCCAACAGACGGCCATCCAGCCTCTGCTTAAAAGCCTCCAAAGAAGGAGCTTCCACCACAGTCCGGGGGAGAGAGTTCCACTGCCGAACAGCCCTCACAGTGAGGAAGTTCTTCTTGATGTTCAGGTGGAATCTCCTTTCCTGTAGTTTGAAGCCATTGTTCCATGTCCTAGTCTCCAGGGCAGCAGAAAACAAGCTTGCTCCCTCCTCCCTATGACTTCCCCTAACATATTTATAGGGAAGAGAAAGCAGGCTAGTTTTCTCCTGCCCTGGAGACTAGGACACGGAACAATGGATTTAAACTACAGGAAAGGAGAACATCAGGAAGAACTTCCTGACTGTGAGAGCTGTTTGGCATTGGAACTTTCTCCCCCAGACTTTGGTGGAGGCTCCTTCTTTGGAGGCTTTTAAGCAGTGGCTGGATGGCCATCTGACGGGAGTGCTCTGAATGTGATTTCCTGCTTCTTGAGTTGTTTGTTTGCTTGCTTATTTATTCAAATACTCATATCCTGCCCCATGTCATGAAATTTAAAAACCTCATTAGACCTGCCACAGGAATTGCAAATCTGCTGGTGCCCAGCGGGGTGTGTGAGGAACCCATCGCCTCACACCCCGCATCACCTGGCTTCTCCATACCTCATCCCACAGGGAAGTGTCTGCCACCCAGCTTCCCCCTATTGATCCAATGCAACACTGGAAGCCTCAGTAACATTTGCTATTTTGAATATCGTCAACAACAATTTGATAATCTATCAGCCATATTTTGCACTTTAACACCACTTTAATGGCCATGGCTGAATGTTATGGAATCTAGGGCCTCATCATGTGAGCATTTTTTCCACTTTATTCCACTTTATATGCTGTGATTGCCTCCTGCAGAATTCTGGGGATTGTAGTTTTTAGGGAGGTCCAGGGCTTCTTTTTTTTTGGGGGGGGGGGGGGTTAACAGTTTATTAAAGTTATGGTACAGAACAGAACAGCAAATTAAAGCAGATATAGTTGGATAACAATAATTTTGATGTATACATGCATATCTATGTTAGTCAATCAACCAGTTAATTTTAACATTGGGTATATATTATTATCAGTAACTTAAAATGTATAGACTTGCTATTTCTACATGTTATTTCTATTTTCAATGTAGGCTTTCTACTTTAAAAAAATTAAATATAAGAGTTCACTCTAACATTCAAACAACAACATACAATGTATTACACACAACAGACCATACACGCACCCAAAACCCCTATCCCACACAAAATAAAACCTCTTCCCCACACCCGTGCAGCCTTCACCATGACTTCCAACACTGAAGCACTATGAATCCTTTAAGCCAATTTATCTATCCTTGTTCATAGTAATCCTAAATTCCTAATGGAGCTCCTCTATGTTACTGACTCTCTATTCACATATTTTCTAAAAAGTCCTCATTACTTTTGTTCCTCCTATTATTGGTAAATTTAGCCATTCACATATATTCCTGCATTCTTTCCCTCCAATCCTTTTTAGTTAAACCTTTCCCCCCTTTCCAGTCTTTAGCTATGGTCAGTCTTGCCACGGCAAAGCTATATTGATATATTTCTTAGTCCTTTTGGTTATTATTTTCTCCATGTAAACCTAATAGACACAATCCTGGGCTATTTTAAATCTTATTATGTAGCATTTTATTTGTCTCATTAATTACTTTATCCCTGTATGTTCACACTGGCCCACCACATATGTAGGAATGTTCCTTTTTGTTTCCTACACCTCCAGCAAGTACCTTGTTGTGATTTGTCTATTTTTGCCAGTGTTGTTGGGGTGATAAAGCACCTATAAAACATTTTATATTGATTCTCCCTAATTGATTCAGATAGTGTGAATTTGAATTCTTTGTTCCATAGGTATTCCCAGTTATCCAATTCTATTGGTCTACCTAGGTCCTTAGTCCAGGGTTTCTCTGGATGAGCAGTTTAAAGGGTCCTCCCTAAAGTGGATCAAAGTAGAAAATGCTCAAGTGTGATGAGGCCCAAGAGCTGTAGTTTACGAGGTCTTTGTACTTCTCTGCCAAAGAATGCTGGTGTCTCACCAAATTACTCCTAGCATAGCATTGAGCCATGACAATTAAAGTGGTGATAAACTGCATTAATTTTATAGTGTAGATTTACTCTCTATACTTCTAATATAATATAATGCAGTTTCAGAATGCACTTTAACTGCATTGAACTGCAGTGTACAGTAATATAATCCAGTTACACTAATATAATCCAGTTCAAACTGCTTTAGATGGCAGAGTAAATGGGGCCTAAATTGGTGTTTCTCGGCCTTTTTATACATATCTCATTGGCAACCCTGCCAAAGAATCAGTGTGAATTCCTGGGCTTGTTCATGAGTGTATGTTCAGTGCCTCTAAAATGCCTGCCAGGGCACACTGCCAACAAAACAAATCTGCAGAGGTAGGGTTCCATGGTGAGGACTGAAGAAGTAGGGTGGAAAGGGGGATTTCAGTAGGTGTTACTAGTCTTGCAACTAGGTAACAAGAAACAAATGATCAAATTCCCTCTTCTACACAACCTTTAAAGACACAAGAGTCTTCTCCAGAGTCTTTGACAATCCCAGCTCTAGACTATTTTAGGTCTAGTGCAGGCCTTTGTTAAACTTGAGTATGGAAGTAGACTTGATAAATTGCAATCCAACATGTTTAGGCTATATGGTGCAGAAAACTGACCCCGGAGCACACTGTGCAAAACAATGCTTTAAATTTTCATTTGTAGTTCAACTTATAACCAGAGAAAGCAAATTCACCAACACATATCCACTTTGCCAACATTGCCATTAAGAAGATTAAAAATACAGTTTTTAAAAAGATATTTTAAAGCTTAAACAAAGACAGAAAGAAAAATTAACATAAAAATGTAACCACAGTCTCTGGCAGATTATTTTGTTTCCATGGCAAAATTTGTATTAAACTAAAGATTATACAGTACAGCACAGGATGAAATCAAGGAGAGGGGCTATGCTTGATAATAAAAGTTTATAAAGAATTGGAATTGAGCTGAAACAGCATGTGTGCTTTGGGCTACATTTTCATGTATTTTATTAAAAATATAGTTGGTGAGCTGGCACCCACCAGCAGCAATTTAAGATTGCATGCTAGGGGCTACTTCCCACATTGTGAAAGATTTCACATTTGAATCCATGTTATGTGCCATGCTGTGTGGGTAAGAGACCTGTGTCTGAAAATATCAGCTAAATATGTGCCTGGGCAATGAAGCTTGTTGTTTATTAGCATTCTGCTTTTCCCTAAGAGAGGCTCCACTAGAGGTCAATATATCTTTATATGCCATCTCCATGCCCTGCCAACATCTTATGGAATGGACATTGCTCAGTGACAGAAGATATACAGAAGGCATCACCTTTACTCTTTACCTTTCCTCCTCCTTTTTCTGCTGAATATATAAAGAAATAAAAGTAGCATGCCTATTTGTATTGCATATCAGTCCAATAATATATAGAGAACTTTTCAGCAACCTCAGAAATCCATGTTGTTGTTGTTGTTGTTGTTGTTGTTGTTGTTGTTGTTGTTAGATTGAATGTTACATGTAACATGTTAAATATGAAATGGAATTTTAACAAAATTAACAAAATCATACTATGCATATATATTATGTAATTATTAGGGCTATGTAATCGATAAAAAATTGTTTCAGAACTCATTACAAAATTAGGGGGTGCCTGTGTTTAATTTCTAAAGTGTTTCTAAAGTATCGTTAGTGAAAGTTTTGTTACTATAACGAAAGTAATGAAATTGTGTTACTTTTTCATTGTAGTAAATGTGCAAGTGAGGAAACTTCAGGGTATCCTTTCTTTTTCATTTTATAGCTATTGGTGTAAACCTTGCTTCAATGGTCAAACACATTTGCCACTGTTAGCCCATCAAGTTTCAGAACGTCTCACTTATCCAGGATTTTTTTTGGAAATTTTCAAATCTTTTACAAACATCATTTTTTAAAAAATGACAAGAGCTATCTTCTTGAATTTTCTATACAATGACACAAGATAACAGGGACCATTCCCCCAACATTCAAAAATACTCATACATCTACTGATTTTAGCTTATTAAACCTATTAATAGTCCATGTTTCTCTAGGGATAGAAAGAGCATAGGATTTTTGGGAAGGGAATGAAATTGCATAAGAGATTTCTATGAGTTAATGTGGAGGGTTTCTTGATTGGGTTCTGGAATATGATAGATGGTCAAAGCAAGAAAGATAGAAGGTTAGAAAGTAGGGCGTAGGTTGTGGATTGAACAAAAGTCTTTAGGAAGGCAGGGAGAGAACGTAATAGGATGAAGGTGTAGGTAATTATGGAAGGATTTGAGTAGTACTAAATGAAGTTTATGGGAAGTTGTTAGGATAATAAATCAGATGGAAACTCATAGGAAAAATAAAGTCTCATTTATGTGAACTTATGGGGAAGTCATTTAATTTTGTTCTACAACAACTCGAGATACTGAATGAGAAAATTGACCATCTTTTCAAAAGACTCTCCCTGATAGTGAAAAATCCTATACAATACAATATCTTGAAGAAAGAGGACACTGTGTTTACCAACCTAACTGAGGACACTTGGACACTGGAAACAGATGGGGAGGAGGAGGGAGAACATGAGGAACATAAGGTGGATGCAACGATAGAATTTGAAATGGGTTCTTTTGGGACTTAAGGGGAAAAGGGAGGTCTGGGCCTCAGGAAACAAATTTGGGTTGACATAGGTCAACCATTAACATGACACCTGAGTCTGACATTCAGTTGCAGGACATAATACACCAAGATCTTCTACAACCTAACAAGCTAGTGTTTGAAGTTTCAGACTCATTGTTGAATAGGGGTAGATGGACCTCAAGTACAGCAGCCCAGAAATCTCTGGCACAAATACTATCTAGGAGACCAATAGAGATAAAACTGGAGTCCATCAATTGTTTTCACAGAGATTATCAATTTTGAGACCACTCTATATGTCTCCTTACCACACTGGAAGACAATTCATTAATCAAAACGTTACTTGCACATAGATCCCAGCTAAAATCTTGGGGCATCAATATCAGGAGAGTATTCACAGATTCCCTGATTCGTCCCCTCATTGCCGGTTTGAATTTACATCCCCAAAACTTAATAAGGCTCAGAAACCTCAGTGCATGTAACTCTCCAGATAGGGCATTCCCACACTCAGGAACCTACCTAAAGACCCCTTAAACTACTTTAGTCCCTGCCCAATCCACCCCCCCCCCCAATCCCGTCCACATACACTGCTCCTGTTTAGTCCCCCTTGTACCCCAGACAACTCCCTCATTTCACTATTACAAGAATCATCCTCACCCACCACTCAAAATAAGATCCTACAAGGCTCCCCTTTATTGGAGAGTTGACTAGTACCCCCAAATATTAGTTCTGACCTCCCTGTCTCCCTGGGTGGGGAGGCCTGGAGCTGGGGGAAACCACTGAGGTCAAGTGGGGGAGGGGGAAACATGGTCACCACCATCACAGGGAGAAGCACAACAAAGTTCTTGTGACCCTGGTTAAGGATAGGTGTAGTAGCTTCCATGACAGATCCCCGGAGCAGAAGGTACTGCTATTAAATGCCAGATCCATTAATGGCAAAACATCTGCCATCCAAGACTTGATCTGGGATGAAAAAGTGGTTCTGGCTTGCATCACCAAGACCTGGGTGGACTAGCTGGGTGGGGTAAGTCTCACCCAGTAGTGTCCTCTGGTTTTTGGGGTGCATCAGAATGCCAAGCCCAAGGGGTGGGAAGGAGGGGTTGTGGTGGTCTTTCGGCAGTCCATCTTTCTGGTCAGATGCGCCGTTCCACAATCCTTGCGGTTTGAATGTGTCCACCTGAAAGTGGGAACACGGGAGAGTTTGGGGATTTTGCTGGTGTACCGTCCACCCCATGACACAGCTGTTTCCCTGCCTGAGCTAACAGAGGTGGTCTCTATCCTGGTGCTGGTCTCCCAGCAACTGGTAGTTCTGGGGAACTTTAACATTCATGCAGAGGCCACCTTAACAGGTGCAGTTCAGGACTTTATGGTTGCCATGATGACCATGGGGCTGTCCCAAATAATAACTGATCCCACCCATTAGGCTGGACATACACTCAACCTAGTTTTTGTTGCAGATGGTGGAGTGGTTGGACTGGAAGAGCAAAATATTCTTCCATTGTCATGGTCTGACCAACATCTGATTAGTCTAAGACTCACCGTGGCCTTGAACCTCCACAGGTCTGCCCTAGGAGACTTATGGATCTGGATGGTTTCCTGAGGTCTCTTGGTTTCTTGCCATGGAAACTGATGATCCTGTCGATGCCTTGGTTGATCACTATAATAGTGAGATGACCAGGACAATAGACATGACTGCCTCTGAACGTCCCCTTGCGATACGTACATTCACTTCAGTGCCCTGGTTCTCTGAGGGGCTGGCAGTGATGAAATGGTCGAGGAGACTAGAGTGTCTCTGGAGGAAATGTCATTGTGTCTCTGACCGAGCACAGGCTAGAGCTGCTATAAAGGCCTACTCCGTGGCTCTGTGGGCATCCAGGAAGGCTTTCTCGGCTGTCTGCATAGCTTCTGCAACAAATAGATCATTAGAGCTGTTTCAGGTTGCTGGGGAGCTCCTTCACCCTCCGGGGGGGGGGGGACACCAACAGTGAAGCATTTTGCAGACAAAGTCACTCAGATACGCTCCAAGTTGGATGCCAGCTTTAGTGCAATACCAGATGAGGTATGAAACTGACTTTTTTGTTTGAATTTTGTAAAACTTGGAAGCCTTCTTAGAAGGCTTCTGAGATTTACAAAATTCAAACAAAAAAGTATTGAGTAAGTTTTGATTCTTAAGTTTTTGGAATGGGCCATGCCCATGTGTCAGATATCATGTTGTAACTACGAATGTAATGAATTTGATCTGACTTACGAGGACTATTGATAGTTTTGCACAGCCCTAATATATTATGTTAATTTTTGGGACACCTTGTACAGCAATGGCTTTCAACCTGTGGGTCCCCAGATGGTTTGTCCTTCAACTCCCAGAAATCCTAACATCTGGTAAACCTGCTGGGATTTCTGGGAGTTGTAGGACAAATCACCTGGGGACCCACAGGTTGAGAACCACTGCTGTACAGGCATCAATAAGTAAAAGACTTGTTTCTTCTTTTGCCTGTGCATCCCTGGTGTGTGCAGGTAGGGATCCCAAAGACATCTGTATAAAAGCAGGTACGTGGGAAATGCTGAACAAGATATCTGACTTGGTGAAAGGCAATTTCTCCCAGCATATGTTGAGTCATGATCTTAACATTTTCTTCTATGGCTCTCTGCACCTCACATTTCAACATTCACCCACATAATGCTACCAGCTTTCAGAGGCCTACACAATTTCTGATCCACTAAGCACTGTCTGTGATTAGGGATGCAAAGATATGTCATTTTCATTTACTTTGCATTTATCAGAAGTAACAGAAGTCAACAAATGTATTTTGTATTGGGCCATGAGACTTTTCCCCATTATTTTAAAAAATTAGTGCACATACAATTTGTCATAAATTAAACATTTCTTATACCTTTTCCACGTACCCCTTCCCCCTGACATGCATTTTGAAACATTCTCCCTGTTGATCAAATTGCATCAATAAACATTTTTCAAAATTTTAGTCATATGTATTTTTCAAATGTATTTTTCTTCTTCCTCACTAAACTGCCTTAGAAGACTAGGGAACTGTATAAATATTGGAGGTAAATATATGTTTCAGCCTGCAGCCAGTCTCTTGGGAAGTGCAAAATATGAAACGGAACCAGGACCTGAAATCTATTTCTTTTCCATTCCTTTCAGTAATGCAAAGGGGACTATTGAGGGTACTAGATCAGGTGGATATTCATGTATCTAAGAGCCTCATTGCACAGTTTGAACTCTGCACTCATCTTTGGAGGTTACAGACAGTGCAGTTTTCAAGCATGGGTATAGCAGTTTTGCTTTATAAACAACCCGACATTTCTAAGGGATGGAACAAATATTTCAGGTTCTCCAAATTCTATAATTCAGGTCAAAAACTATTTTTAAAAATGACCCAGTTTCTCTCTAGGAAGAAACTGATTTCACATAATATTTTACAAAGCAGGATTGCATCCATACCACCATAAAAAATTTTTGAGGGTAGAGGATCCTATATCAAACCAGATGCTTCATTTGCCTGCCTCTTAATATTTATTGTTTTCTGTCATGGATAAAAGAACTGATCAGGGTTTGGATGCCCTAATCTATTAATGGCATAATGCTGTGAAATTTGGGCTGCAGTGCAACCAATGATGATGAATAGGGTTAGAATGATTTCTGTAATTTATTTGCTGCCTTTTGACTCACATTTGTGCTTAGAAGACATCATGACTTTGGTTTGACTGTAGAGGTTTGGTGCTTATTGTAGAGGCTTTCATTACCCAACTGGGGTCCTAACCTTTCTTCTGGAATGCATTATCCATAGCCTAAACCAAAGTTTGAATGATTTCTTTGTTTCCAGCTACTCTATGCAAAATGTCTGTTTTTCCTTCTTCTTACCACACTCTATGGAATTCAAGGGACACCACAAAAGTAGACATTGGAGAGAAAGTTGTTTGATTTATTCCTTAATAAATTAATATTTGAATATATCTAATGATGTTTTCTTTAAAAAGCACACACATTATGGTTTAACATGCATAAAATGATTTTTAAAGGGGAAAAAAGTGACCTCAGGGTTATTACATGGATACAATTCTCTATACCAAAATCGTATTTTTCTTCCTTCAGAATGAGAACTCAATGTTATGCTGCTGAGAAAAGGCCTAAAATTAGGACAGGACAGAAACAGTTCCAATTTCATTTGTGAAGATATAGTTCAATTTTAAATAATTCCTTTAAACCATTGTTATTGTTATTTAAAATAATTCTACTTTTATGTTTCCTTTCTAATGGTGATAGCATTTCTGATTGCATTTGTACTTACATCAGCAGCATACTTTTACTAACAAAATGCAGTCATTTGGGCTAAAGAGAGATGCCCAGAAGGTTGACTTGGCTACTACATGAAATCCCTGTAGTGATTAAGCAAACGTAGTGAAAACAAAAGACAGTGTATAACAAAACATTGGGAGAAATAAATACACCTCTTCAAATACCCTGCAAACCTTCCCTCCTTCCTGCATCATATGGTGGGGATGGGTCAAGGTGTGTTGGCACCCTGTCCCCATCATATGGAAGAATAAGCAGCAACACCTGTTACCCCATTGCCCTGTCCCCATCATATGGGGAAAAGGAGAGGAAAGTGTGCGTAGCTCAATTGGAGCTACCCAAAAAACACTTTCCTCTTTGTCGTGGAGGAGGAAGCATCTTGCGATGCTTCCCCTCCATTTTGGGAGGAATGTGGGTGGGACCAGGCCAGTGTCATCTGATGATGCTAGTCAGGCCCTGTCTAAAAGAAGAAAAAAGAGCACAAAAAAGCCCCATGTGAAGAGGCCCTAGGTTACTCAGTGTTAGGAGCAGGTTTTGCTCATTCCCATTTCCTATTTTAATGAGGAAGTCTAGTTGCACACATGAAAACATATATCCATGAGCCCTTACAGGTCAGATGACCCCAAGGGCTGTAATTGTGCCCTTGATGTCACTGATTCTCTGGCAAAAGCGCTAGCCAGAGCTTTGCCATATAGGGAGAGTGATAACAAAACTAAGTGCTTGACGGAAGCACACTGAGGCTGGGTGTACACTGCCATATAATCCAATTTCTGAATCCAGATGATCTGCTTTGAACTGGATTGTATGAGTCAACACTGCCATATAACCCTGTTCAAAGCAGATAATATAAATTAAGAAACTGGATTATATGGCAGTGTATACCTCCCTCACCTCTGCAGGAGTCTACCGTATACCATGCAGCTGTGGATAAGTCTACATAGGGATCACCAAACGCAGCGCCGAAACACAAGTCAAAGAACATGAAAGGCACTGCAGACTAACTCAAACAGAGAAATCAGCCATAGCAGAGCACCTGATGAACCAACCTGGACACAGTATATTATTTGAGAACACAGAAATGCTCGACAACTCCAACAACTATCATGTCAGACTACACAGAGAAGCAATTGAAATCCACAAGCATGTGGACAACTTCAACAGAAAGGAGGAACCCATGAAAATGAACAAAATCTGGCTACCAGTATTTAAAAAAACCTAAAAAATCATAACAGTAAATAAGAAGCAACACTCTGAAAAAAGAAGAGTTCCAGACATGAATCAACCAGGGGCAGCTAATGACTCTGAATAAAGGATGCTCCCAGGCAGGAAGAAGCCAGGAGATAAAGCTATTCAATGCTAATTGAGGTGATTAACTGCAACATTCACACTGGCCTCCAACTGACAAGAGTTCTTCTCTCACCCTGGACTTTCCACAGATATATATAAACCTTCCTTGCTTAGTTTCTCCATACCTCACAACCTCTGAGGATGCCTGCCATAGATGTGGGCGAAACGTCAGGAGAGAATACTTCTGTAACATAGCCATACTCTCTGGAAAACATACAGCAACCCAAATCAATAAATACTTCCAGATGATGAGACCTCCTTACAAAGAAGGTTATTCTTGAGCTGATAGACAAAGACCTTCCATTTCAGGTTGCCCTTCAGCAGCTTACTGTCATGATTGGATTTTTAAAAATAGATACATTACAATGTTTAATAACTATTATAATGTCTCTGTTGTTTTAATTAGTTTTTAAATTGCACGATTAATTTTACATTATTTCAAAATGTCTGTTTTACAATGATGATCACCAATAGAATAGAATGTATTCATTAGCTAGAAGTACATATTTAAAAAACATATACTAGTAAAAATGACATTCCAAAATATATTTTGCTAGGAAAAATACCTCTCTTTGTGTGTATATGTGTGTTGGACAAAAACTGGCTATAAACATGAATGTATTAGGCAAAATGCCCAATAAAATGCTTATGTTGGGTGTCCAGTTTTTCACCAAAAATAGTCATAGACACAAGTGAAAGTAAATTTTAAAAAAAAAACTTCAGTCCACCTGAAAGTGGGAACCTGGGGCCGTTTGGGGATTCTGCTGGTGTACCATCCACCCCGCGGCACAGTAGTCTCTGCCTGAGTTAGCAGAGGTGGTTTCTAGCCTGGTGTTCGTCTCCACACGACTGGTTGTGCATGCAGAGACCCCCTTAACAGGTGCAGCACAAAATTTCATGGTTGCCATGATGACCATGGGACTCTCCCAAGTTATATTTGGACCCTCTCATCAGGTGGGACACCAACTTGACCTAGTTTTTGTTGTGGACGGTGGAGTGGTTGGAGTAGAAGAGCAAAATATTTTTCCACTGTCATGGTTCGACCACCATTTGATCAGTTTGAGACAAACTGTGACCTCTAACCTTCGCAGGGGTTGTGGACTGATGAAGATGGTCCGCCCCAGGAAACATATGGATCCATATGGTTTCCTGAGGTCTCTTGGGGATCTTCCTGTCATGGAGGCTGACGATCCTGTCGACGACCTGTGCAGGCCCACTCCGGCTCCCAGTTTTTCAGAGGAGTTGTCAGTGATGAAGCGATCGAGAAGGAGACTAGAGTGTCTCTGGAAGAAAACCTGTGGCATCACCGACTGAGCACAGGCTAGAGCCTACTCTGCAGTTTTGCGGTCAGCCAGGAAGGCTTTCTCGACTGCTCGTATAGCATCTTTAACTAACAGATCATTGAAGTTGTTACATGTGGCCAGAGAGCTCCTCCATCCTTCTCAGGTGGGGAGAGACCTTTGACAACCCGGCAACAATGTGCAGTGATTTCGCGCACCATGTTGCAGACAAAGTCGCTTGGATATGTTCTGAGTTGGATGCCAACTTTAGTGCAATGCCAGGTGAGGTAACTGAGGAATCCTCCTGTCCGATCCTACTGGATTCATTTCAGCTTGTGCAACCTGATGATATGGACAAGGTCCTTGGAGCGGTATAAGCGACCACTTGTGCTCTTGACCCTTGCCCTTCCTGGCTAATCAAACTTACCAAAGGAGAATTGGTAAATTGGTTCGAGAGGATAATAACTAACTCATTGGAACAAGGGAAATTTCCATCTAGCCTTAAACAGGCAATAGTGAGGCCTGTATTTAAAAAATCATCCCTTGACTCCTCCATTCTTAACAACTATAGACTGATTTTTAACCTCCCCTTCCTGGGCAAGGTTCTGGAGCTCCAGGGATTCTTGGATGTCACCAATTTTCTAGACTAGTTACAGTCTGGCTTTAGTCCTGGGCACAGCACCGAGACAGCTTTGATTGCCTTAGTGATGACTTCAGCAGAGAGCTGGATAGGGCGAGTATGTCCCTGCTGGTTCTCTTGGATATCTCAGCAGCTTTCGATACCATCAACCATGGTATCCTTCTTGGACGGCTTTCCGGGATGGGTCTTGGGGGCACTGCTCTACAGTGGCTCCAGTCCTTCTTGGAGAGTCGTTCCTAGTCTGTGAAGCTAGGGGACACCTGCTTTGACCCCTGGCCATTGACTGGCCATTTTGGAGTTCAGTGACATCTCTACACACATAATAATAAATAAATAATAAAACTTTATTTATACCCCACCACCATCTCACCGCGGGGACTCGGGGCAGCTTACATGGGGCAGAGGCCCAAATAACATAGGAAAAAATATAGGCAACATAATACAAATCACACTATAAAAATATAAAACAGTAATACAATATATCAATTAAAACAAAAATACAGGATAAAAAATTGCATTTAAAACACAAATGGTAAAATCATAATAAATACAGGATAGATTATTAAAAACCCTCTGGGGCTGATTAATTAATGACTGAATCTCCAAAGGCCTGCTGAAACATCCAAGTCTTCAGTTGTTTCCTGAAGGAAGGTAGAGAGGGAGCCAACCTAATCTCCCTGGGGAGGGAGTTCCAGAGTCGGAGAGCCACGGCCGAGAAGGTCCTCTCTCTCAACTCTACTACTCATTTCCACCTAAATCCAAAGAAGCTCCTCAGATACTGGACCAGTGCCTAGCTGCTGTGATGGTCTAGGATGAGGGCAAACAAGCTGAAGCTCAATCCTGACAAGACAAGACAAAACCGCCCTACCATTTTATTCCAATTTTCCTAAATAGTGGTTCTTCTGTGTTATTTCCCTATGTTTTAAATTAGTTTTTACTGTTATTATATTGTATTATTTGCTTTTAATATGTTTTATCTGGTTGAAGTTGCTGTTTTAAAATGTATTTTACTTTGCCTATTATCTGTTTTTGGGCTTGGCCCTGTGTAAGCTGCCCTGAGTCCCCGCGAGGAGATGGAGGCGGGATAGAAAAATGAAGTTATTATTATAATAAAATTAAGATCATGCAATAAGTGAAACAAAAAGTACAATCTCGATGATAATGCATGGTTTTCAAGAAAACGTACAACAGAAGTCTTCACATCAGATAGAAATTAAAGTCTTTGATAAACAAGTTGCAAACGACAAGAGCCTTCAGCAAGATCCGATGCTGGAATGAAGAAATGGTGCTTGCTTGGAACAGGAACTCCCCTAAAGTAAGTCTGTTGCAGTTAGCACTGGGCCTAACTTTGCTGCTAATTTATAGCTCTGAGCTTCCCAGCACAGCTGTCTCTAGGGCATGGTCTGATTGCTCAGCATTTCCTCTTCTATCCTAGCTGATCAACTTCTGACTTCTTTCTCCCTTCAACGTTCCTGAAACGTACGGATTTGTGATATATCTGCCACCTCTTCTCCTTCTTCTTCCTCACCAGATAGCCCCAAATCCCCAAGTGCTGCTTCTTCATCCACCAGTCCTCCTCTCCCTTAGAATCAGAAGAGCGGTCCACAACATTATGAAAACTAGGAAAATTCTATTCACAAAATTTGAAGAAAACCAGAATTAAGATAGAAAAATAAGAAACTGAAATTATCATTTTTCCTAACCTTGATTAGGACCATGTTCCATATTCCTGATGTATACAAAAGCTAGCTCTGAGTTTCCATCTCTTAGTTGTGCTCAAGTACAACTAAAAAAACAGAAGATAGGTGAAGCAGTGGGGGAAGCTATGCATATGTAATTGGCCTCACTTTTCAATTGCTCACATTATATTATTTGGGAGTAAATAAATTTGTTGTCATGGGTAATACAGATAGAATGGGAGCAATTCCTAAAGTAAGTTCTGTAAGAAATAGAGGCAGATTTATACTTTATCCCAATTACATCTCAAAGAATACTGTTATGTTCTACCCCTTAAATTTGATGTCAGCCATTTATTTTGCAGATAATAAAATGGCTACATTTTGGGACATTGTTGCAACAGAAAGAGAATCTCTTTAATCAGAGCTTGAAAACATTAGTCTGAAATGACAACCCAGGCTGGACTTTTCTAAATTCTACACATAACTGGAGACACTGCGAGTGGGATTCCTTTGTAGAATACATTTGCTGAATAGCTACAGCTAGAACTCTAGTTTACACGATTCTTTTCATTATATGGCCTCTCTCTCTTTCATTCCCCCGTGTTTTACAGAAACTAATGAGGCTTTTTTGTAGGTAATAATAATTATGGATCCCACACTGGAACTCAATGTGTAAAATCATTTGAAATCATGCTTGTATTGGGGCTAACATCAGTACAGAGGAATAAATGTCACATGTGTTCTTTTTTGAAAAAGAGAGAAGCTCTCTTCTCAAAATTGTCAACTTACTTTAAATAACCCAAATTGGTTTATAAAGTTCCCATGAAACTTTCAATTGATGGCCAATTACCTTCTTTGGAGATATTACTTAGATGATCAGAAAAAAAACTCGCAGGCTTCGGTGTCTAAAGCAAATCAACTCACTCAGGCAAGTACTTATGTTTTCATTCAAGCCATTACGCTATAGTAAAATTGTCATCACATTTTTGACAGCTCTCCTTATTTGTTCTGATAATTCTTTATCCCTGTTAGAAGAATTAAAACCTATTCCATGGTAATCCTAAAATAATTATTTTCCCCCCTTAAATTGCAAATGTAACATGTAAAATATAATTTAATATGGAAATTACTATAGGTCAGATTAAGGTTTCAGATGTAAAATATGGGGGTTCAAATGTAAAATCCTTTTACATTTGTAAAAGCCTCAAATGTAAAAACCTCTGAGGATGCCTGCCATAGATGTGGGCGAAACGTCAGGAGAGAATACTTCTAGAACATGGCCATACAGCCCAGAAAACATACAACAACCCTGTGATCCCGGCCATGAAAGCCTTCGATAACACATAAAATCATTTTATCTGATATATATATACACACACACACACACACACACACACACACACACAGAGAGAGAGAGAGAGAGAGAGAGAGAGAGAGAGAGAGAGAGAGAGAGAGAGAGAGAGAGAGAGAGGTCTTTTGACACCTTTTGATATATCTAGGTCACTTTCCAAAGAGATAGTAGAATCCAGGTTCTTCCTCTGTTACCTAGTTTGATAAGTTGGTGGATAAAAGATACATTTTGGCTGGCATTTTGTTGATCATACCTGACTAGAGTAGACCCTTCAAATCAATTGAGAAACTATGAGTCAACACAAGTCCCTTCCACACTGCCCTATTTCCCAGGATCTCACCCCAGATTATCTGCTTTAAACTGGATTATATGAGTCTCCACTGCCAGATGATCTGGCATAATCAGATAATCTGGGAACAGATCCTGGGATATAGGGGCCTCAGAGATAAATCCCATTGATTCAATACATCTAATTAAAGGGAATAACATTTTAGACTACTGGTTGGCCCACCCTTTTGTCCCAGTATCAGACTAAAGGTGGGGAAGGAGAAAAATTCACATTCAGATATCTGACACTATTGAATGCATGCACATATCTATTGGTTTACTATCATGAGAAGGAAACTCTGAGAAACAAATTTCTTTGAAGTCTTTGCAATTATTTGCATTCATAATAAGTATACATGGGTCATGTGCGTAAACATGTTTTCTTCATTGAGAAAATGTTTAGGTATATAAAAATTGTAAAAAAAAAACAACAACAACAACCCTGTGTTTGGCAAAAGAGTGTACAGGAATGTGCAGAAAGAAAAAAAACCCTTGTTTTGTCTTCATAGATACATCGAAGGGCCAGCAGGGCAAGGGTGTCTAGGACTTTCTGGGGGGCTGGATTTAGGAACCGGGCAAGACTAACAGCACCAGCCGCTACCCAGAATCTCAACCCAACTACCAAAAGGATTGCGAACCTGTCTCAGATGGGGGAGAATATATTTCCTCCACCTCTCAGGGATAAGAAATCCCCTGATTCCCCCTCTAGATCCCTGGACTCTGCTGCTATAAGACCTCCATTAGGCCTTAAATGACAGCCGGGAGAGCTGTTCTTTACACCTGCTCCAGTCTACTTGGAAACCCTACTCAAAAACTCCCTTTGTCTGATCTTGCGCTGTCCCTTTTTCAGATACTGGGCCAAATACTGGACACATAGCAGGCATTAGCATGGAATGTAAATCTGGGAGGGGGATTCCGGTCATCAGTAGTGAAGGGACAAACAGCAGTGGTCCTAGGTCAAGTGCCAGAGTGAGGTTGAGTCAATTGGAAACTCGTTCTCTCTCCAACTTGCATTCCATCCCCAGGCATACGGCTGAGAAGGTGCTACCAATGACCCTCCTGTCCCTGCTACTATTCAATGCTAGGTCTATTGTTAACAAAACTGCTACCCTCTCTGACTTTATTCTCGATCAAGCAGCGGACCTGGTTTGTATTACAGAGACCTAGATCTGCGAGGGTGATAACATTCCCTCACATGAACTGACACCTCCAGGATTCCAGATATTTCAACAGCCATGGAGTGGGGAACAGGGTGGAGGGGTAGCAATACTCTCCCGTGATTATTTTACCGTCAAAGTTATTCCAACTCCAAAGATAGCCAGTATTGAGTATTGAGTGTGTTGGTGCGGTCTTGGCTAGTAGGGAATCCCTAGTCATTCTTGTAGTTTCCGCACACCTGGGTCTCCAGGAGAGAGTCTGCTTAATTTATTAGATCTTGTGGCGGACTGGGTTTTGAAGTTTTGAAGTTCCCCAGACTTATTGTTCTGGGTGACTTTAATATATATGTTGAGGCACTGTCATCTTCATCAGTGACTAAGGACCTAGTACCAACCTTTGAAGCTCTAGGGCTCCCATTACTCAAGACTCGCCCTACTCATCAGGTGTGATGACTCATGGGCCATGTAGTCCCGTTCCTAGTACTATTGTGGCAGATGAAGAGGAAAACTTGGGTTTTCCACCGTTTCAGCCAGAATTGGAGCCCTTGCACCTGCAAGATGTTTGGCCACAAGAAGTCAGCCAAACAAGCCTTGAGCAGAAATCTCCCCCATTTTCTCGCCAGGATTATTATAATCAAGATAGAAGCGCTCGGGAGGCGACTCGCAGGAGCGCCAGGATAGCTGCCAGACAATTAGCTGATTAAGTCTGTTTCCCTTGGGAAACTCTAGGGAGTCATGCATCTGGACACAGTATAGGTTTCGTTTCTTGTTCCCCAGGGAAAGTGTTCCTTGGCGGGAAAACAAGATCCTATATAGGTGTTTGCCCGCAAAGAAATCCTTGCGGAGTCAATTCATCAACTGGAGGAGTGAGATCGTGTGTAGACTTCGTACTCCAGTTTCCTGTTCCCCGGACCAAGTTTCCAGCCTTGCCTTGTCCCGCGTTTGCCCACGGATCAAGTTTCCAGCCTTGCCTTGTCCCGCATTTGCCACGGATCTTGCTTACTCTTGTTGCCTTGTTTCAAGTCTTGTTCTAGCCAAGTATCAAGTTTGCTTTCCAGCCTGATTGTCAAGTTTCTATGGACCTAAGGACCTTGTCATTTCCCCACACTTTGCTTGGCAAAGTGTGTGTTTTGGTTATTGGATTATAACTTTGGACTCTAATATCACATATTGGACATTATTTCTCTGGACTATATTTGACCTTTCCTGAAAGGTCTACTTCTGAACTATTTTCCACACTTGTTTTTATTGACTTTATATATTTCCTTAATAAAGATATTAGTTAGATTCTGGTCTCTGCGCATGGTTATTGGTGCTCTGCAGCCTGGGTCCTGACAGTTTGACTCCGCCTCCCTAAGCACCAATTAACCTAAGACCAGAATGTCTACAGGAACCGGGGCGGAAGACCAACCACTCAGCTACACCATTTCCAAGGAAGAATTCGACAGGATCCGAGATACTCTCCGAACACAGGAGGGTGAAATTCTGGGCTTGAAGAAACGTGGAGCGCGCCTCCCTGCCCTAGCGCTTCCAACCAAGTTTTCTGGAGAAGCCTCCAAGGTTCATGTTTTCCGTCGCCAGTGCCAGGCGTACATAGAAGCCCGCCAAACTGAATTTCACCACGAAGATGTCAAAGTGGCGTGGATTTACAGTCTCCTAGATGGGCCTGCAGCCAATTGGGCGACGGCGCTGTATGATGCGGGTTCCACGCACCTAAGCTCCGCGCAAGGGTTCTTGAACCACCTTAGGAGGACCTGGGGAATCGAGGACAACGAGGAGGTGGCCGGCCATAAACTCCGGCGAATCCTTCAAGGGGACAGGCCGTTGTCCCGGTACATAGCCGAGTTCCGAGTGCTAGCCCAGAACACCGGTTGGAACGATATCGCCCTCAGAGGACAGTTTCGTGAGGGCCTTAACTTCGAGATGCAGGAAGAAATTTCTAAGGTGGATCCTCCAGAGACTCTTGAGAGACTCATTAATCATTGTCTATGAGCCGAAGTCCTGCTTGCCAATAAAAAACAATGGCTCCGAGGTCAGAGTGGAAGGGCCGGGGTGAGACCCCTGCTTCTACCAGTGTTCAGCCACGACCAGTATGGAAATCCCCACTGCCAGCCCCAAACCCCATGGGAAGCGAGGAAGAACCGATGCAGTTGGGCAATGTGCGCCCCAGACTGGATGTTGCCGAAAAGGCCCGCCGCCAACGTTTGAATTTGTGTTGGTACTGCGGGAATGGGGGCCACCTCGCCAGAGAATGCCCAGCCAAAAGAAGGCCCGCCACCCGCCTAGCAGCGGCGTCCTCTGTGGAGGCGGAGACGGCCGAGGCGGCTGGGACCAAGCCGGCGGGGGAAGCCAGCGACCGGGCGTAGAAAGGCTCGCCAACCCGGTCAAAAACCCCACTCAAGAGCCGCAGACAGGGGTCTTATTTCTCCTAGTGGTCACATTGTGGTCAGCGAAAAAGGGACCTGTCATGATCCATGCCATGATAGACTCAGGGGCAACGAACAATTTCATCGATAGAGAGTATGCCGACTCTCTGGGATTACAATATCATGATTTCAAGAATGCCCGAGTGGTGCAAGCCATAGATGGTCGTCCCCTAAAGACGGGTCCAGTAAGCCAATGGACTGAACCCACCAGAATGCCACTGTCTAAATTGCTTTGGTGGCAAGGAGAGTGTCAGACAAGATTTTTTATGATTGACAATGGTTAAGGTTTTGAATGATGGAAATCAACCTTGAACATCTTCCAAAATTGATCAGAGAAAGCAAAAATACTCTGCTAGTCATCATTAGCTAGAACCTTTAAAAATCACAATACATGGTTGTAGGCTTTACACAATATATGGATGTACACATCTTTTCTTGGTGATAGCTAATTCTGAACTAGATTCTGTATAAGGAGATATCAATAAACAACCATAATAGTTTGTGTTTCTGAAATGTTGAGGGACTTATGAATGTTGTAAGGGATCTGATTATTTTATATAAAAAGACAAAAATATTCAGGAAAACTTAGTATCTGGATTGGGAGGCAATGATGGAATGTGTGGAGACTGAAAAGGGATCTAATAATATCCCTTAATCCAATTGTGGTACAATGTGACAATTTTAATATTTTGGATATATGGGACAGTGTTTTAATTCAACCAACCTTTGCTATTCAGGAGAGAAATCCCCCATCCCGTTTTGGAGTGGTTGCTTACTATGGGGCTCTTCAACCGGCTTCCAGAAGTGGAGAGAGCCTGGATCTTCATCTTCCCACGCTTAAACTCGGGCTTGCAAAAGTGGAGGGAGGATTTCCCTTGCAAACCACTTTGTCTTCCCACACTTAAACCTAAGCTTGCAAAAGTGGAGGGAGGATAAACCCGGGCTTGCAGAAGGGAGAGAGCCTGATAATTGCAGGGCTTTACCTCTGCAGGATCTCCCTTGCAAACCTCTTCTGCCTTTGCAAGAAACTTTAAGTGAAGAAAGGGGGAAAAGGAGGGGGGATCAATCCCAATGTGCTGGCAAAACCCCAAACTAGAACTCTCCACCCAATGGGCAGGGAAAGCAAACTATCACCCTGCTAAGGATTTTCCACAATTCCTCCTTATTATTTTAAATTACCCTGATATTATTATTATTATTATTATTATTATTATTATTATTATTATTATTGGCACCCCACTTTTCTCTCTTTTTTCTTTCCCTCTCAAATCTAGAGAGAAAAGTGGGGTGCTAATAATAATAATAATAATAATAATAATAATAATAATAATAATAATAATAATATCAGGGTAATTTAAAATAATATATATATATATATATATATATATATATATATACAGTAGAGTCTCACTTATCCAAGCTAAATGGAAAGGCAGAAGCTTGGATAAGCGAATAACTTGGATAATAAGGAGGAATTAAGGAAAAGCCTCTTAACATCCAATTAGGTTAGATTTTACAAATTAAGCACCAAAACATCATGTTATACAACAAATTTGACAGAAAAAGTAGTTCAATATGCAGTAATGTTATGTTGTAATTATTGTATTTACGAATTTAGCACCAAAATATCACGATATATTGAAAACATTGACTACAAAAATGGGTTAGATAATCCTTGGATAAGCGAGGCTTGGATTAGTGAGACTCTACTGTGTGTATGTGTGTGTGTGTGTGTGTGTGTGTATATATATAAAATCATTCTGGGAAGGGAAAAGATTGCATTTTAAATCTATGTTTTAGTAGTATTCCTGTGTATGTGACACGTGTAAGCCCCATCCATTCCTGAGTGCGGGAAGAAACCCACTCCTAGATCATCTTCTTATCCCAGATTATATGGCTGCAGTGGGGACGTATATTCTCCTCCTCCTCCTCCTCCTCCTCCTCCTCCTCCTCCTCGTTTGCAAGAGGAATCAGGCTGGATCTACACTGGCCTATATCCCAGGATCTTATCCCAGATTATATGGCTGCAGTGGGGACATATATTTTCCTCCTCCTCCTTGTTTGCAAGAGGAATCAGGCTGGATCTACACTGGCCTATATCCCAGGATCTTATCCCAGATTATATGGCTGCAGTGGGGACATATATTCTCCTCCTCCTCCTTGTTTGCAAGAGGAATCAGGCTGGATCTACACTGGCCTATATCCCAGGATCTTATCCCAGATTATATGGCTGCAGTGGGGACATATATTTTCCTCCTCCTCCTTGTTTGCAAGAGGAATCAGGCTGGATCTACACTGGCCTATATCCCAGGATCTTATCCCAGATTATATGGCTGCAGTGGGGACATATATTCTCCTCCTCCTCCTTGTTTGCAAGAGGAATCAGGCTGGATCTACACTGGCCTATATCCCAGGATCTTATCCCAGATTATATGGCTGCAGTTGGGACATATATTCTCCTCCTCCCTCCTCCTCCTCCTCCTTCTCCTCGTTTGCAAGATCAGGCTGGATCTACACTGGCCTATATCCCAGGATCCTATCCCATATTATATGGCTGCAGTGGGGACATATATTCTCCTCCTCCTTGTTTGAAAGATCAGGCTGGATCTACACTGGCCTATATCCCAGGATCTTATCCCAGATTGTCTGATTTAAACTGGATTATATGAGTCCCCACTGCCATATAATCTGGGATAAGAAGAAAAGTGACAGATCTTGGCACACAGCTGTGAATCCTGGTGGAGTTTTGGGTTGACCCAAGACTTTTGGGAACTGTAGTTCACCCATACATTTTCTCATGGGAACATTCATAAAAAACAAAAGACTGAGGTTTTTACCTAAGACATAGTGTAACATCGGAATAAACTCACTCCTGAGCGCTTCCCTTCTTAGAAGCGGGCTAAGATCCATTATCTTCTTATCCCAGATTATCTGGCGGTGTAGACTCATATAATCCAGTTCAAAACAGATAATCTAGGGTCAAATCCTGGTATATAGGGGCCAGTATGGAAGGGGTCTCATGATCAATCTACACTGCCCTATATCCCAGGATCTGATTTCAGATTATTTGATTTAAACTGGATTATATGAGTCCCCACTGCCATATAATCTGGGATGAGAAGAAAAGTGGGATCTGGACCAAGCTTGGCACACAGACCCAATATAACCAGCTGTGAATCCTGGGGGAGTTATGGGAGGTTTGACCCTAGACTTTTGGGAATTGTAGTTCACCCATACATTTTCTCATCTGAGCATTCATTAAAAACAAAAGACTGAGGTTTTAAGCCTCATAGGAAGAAACAGTGGCCCCTTTTGGGACAGCATGGTGTAGTATAGTGGTTTGAGAGTTGAACTATGATTGTGGCTTCATTCCCCACTCAGCCATGGAAACCCACTGGGTAATCTTGGGCAAGTCACACACTCTCAGCCCCAGAAAACCCAATGTAACCGTTTCAAACCAGGAACAGATTTCCTTATTCAGAGGCTGATGGCCATCTGTCAGGAGTGATTTGATGGTGTACTATGATTTCTGTTCCTGGATGTCATTTCCTAATTGGTTCAGTCATAGAAACATGGCAAGATTTTATTACACTGCCAAAACGTTGTCTTTGTGCAAGGGACATGGTGCTATGATAGCACATACGGTTTCCTGGGACATTGTCCACCAATTTAACAAAGTTTCAGCCACAAAAACAAATGACTTTCAAAGTAAAGACAACCCAATGAAACAGGAAATAAGACAAAGTAGATACAAAGTTTCGGAAGTTTTGGAAAGTTTTGAATTTTTTTGCTTCAAAATTCCAAAATGACTTTAGAAACAAAGCACAGTGCCCCCTATTTTGGAGTGAGTATTGAACCATTTTTTTCATGGATCACACATGCCTAGTATTTATAGGATCCATTAAAGTGTATCTTCCTTCACTGCAACTGAAATGTGAGTATATCTGAATCCTTTTGCACTGCAATGGCACACTTTTTTCCCCAAAAACCACCCAAGTAGACCTGCATTATATGCATTGCTATGATGTTGTTATCTGCATAGTTGTAAAAGATATCCAAAATATGTAATATTGTTAGTTGTATCTAAAGTAGGTCCACTGAATCAATAGAATTTACCTATGTGCTGACTTATCATCCAGCAGTTGATTCAATGTATCTAGCCAATAGGATTAACCAGTAGGACTAATGAGTTGAACAACCACTGATTAAGATTTAGGCCTTAGTCCCTAAATGTGAGCTACTTGCTACATACATAGGCTGGAATCCTAATGGGTAGTTAAAAATGTGTAACTGAGAATTACACATTCATTACTGTTTCATGTTCCCTCCTCCCTTCCATGAGTGATCTCTGGCTCAAAGGGGATTTGTGACAGAAGTTCTACCTCTGTCTGTCTCACTGGAGATTACTCACAGGAGTGATGACAATGTCAGTTGGCTGCTTCTTGATCAACAAGTAACAGATCCACATAGATGGCAGTGGATACAGCTCAGTAAGTGGAGATTGAGGAAATCAGGAAATTCACAACAAAGCTCTACAACAGTAATATTTATGTATTTGTAAACTCCTAACCAAATTCCAGACATGATATCTAGGTTGGAGAGTCAATCTAAGAATGAAGTTGAAAGGTAAGCTACTGGTACCTCTTAACTCTCTTGCACTACAATGAGAAATTTCAATCACATTTTGTTGTAGAATCCACACAGAGGGTTGCTGTAGTAGAGACATAGAGACATATGAACAGTAATGAATATTACCCTTAAATTTTATTCACTTAATATATAAAGTTTTCCATGTAAACAAAAAAGTGGAGGAGGGGGAGAAGAAGAAAAGAAGGAAGGGGAGACTCCTTTGATAATGGGACATTTTTAGATCCTATGATATACTGAGATGATAATTAGAGTCAGAAATAACCCCACACTTCAGAAAATCTGTCAGGGCTTTAAACCAATAGAACCTAAAATGACGGTGTGTATGAGAGAGAAACAATGGTGTGTGTGAGTGGGGGGGAAAATGCTCAAAAGCACTCTACACAAAGCAAGGACAAATGGAAAATAGGAGTGGCTATTCACTATGGTCAGGTGTGAGAAACTAGAAACTGTCCCTTATAAAACTGGGATAACTGGAGCAGATAGCCTTTATTTCAAAAATATAATTTGATAGGCCAAATTTTTCAGCATTGGGCCAAAATTGGGGGGAATTGGACGAGGGGAGAGACAGAAAAGCAGCAAAATAGAATAGTTTCTAGCTGTTATTTTTAAAGGAATAAATGAAATATAAGGGGAAAAACATAATGCAAAAACAGCAAAAGTCCCGGCTACATTTTTAGTTGTAAGTTTAAAGCAAGAGCCAGTGTGATAGTGTAGTGGCTTGACTGGGACTCTTAAAGATCAGAGTATGAATCCCTGGTTATCCATGAAAACCCACTAGGAACTTCATTAGATGGGTTTAGGGCTCAGTTTCCATATGCTTTGAAAATGAAGCCCCACAGAAGCCCCACAGAGGTCATCACATGACATAAGGGCACTTCCGGTGGGGCTCTGTTTCCTCAGTGTTACCCAACTCCAAAGATTGAAAAGCAGGAGAAAACAGAGGAAAGATGGATATTGATGTGGTACGGACATGAGATGGCTGGCCATCCCAAAAGATAGGGGGAAATAGGAGGGAACAGGGTGAGCCAGTTCCCTCCACTTGTAGGATGATGTCCTAGGTGACTTAATGTAAGTCATATTTTTTCAGCCTTAATGGAATACTATGAAAAATGTCCTATGAACAAATCTGGTCATGATAATGCCATACTAACTTTATTTTCAGGTTGCTGTGAATCAGAAATAAGTTAAGACAAGCAACAACAATGATAAAAATACTAGATGAGCTTTTGTCCTGAGATTTGTCAGTCATATGTCTCTAGAGAAGCCTATGATTTTCTTCATCTTAGAACATCATGTAGAAAATTACTTACGACTTCATCACATTGGGCTAAAATTGTTGGAATGCGCCAATTTTAGCCCAGGTCACTCACAGAGCTGATCGGCTCCTATCACATGATGTCGTGCTGGCTCAATGAGTAAAGGAGGGCAGAGCTGGCGCATGCCGCTGGCAGGGCAACACAGGAGAGCTTCCGTGTTGTCATTAAATATATGGGGGGAAGTTGCATGAATCAAGTGTGCTCATGCTTCCCCCCATTTGATTGCCCTCTCAAGGATCTGGGGTGTGGGGTGCTGGATTCTCCACACTCTTCTCTGAAGCAGAGCACCACTGTCTGATGAGGTGGTTTGTCCTTTAAGCCAAGCATTGATATTTCACTATTATGTTCATACAGTACCGGCTCTGCTAAGACAACCAACAGACACATATTATTATAAAACTATAACAACTAAAACCAAGGGCAAAACAACAGCAGCCAATGCAACAAAACCAACAACATGCCAGCTTGCCACCAAGGTCAATGCCCTTTGAAGGAAAAAAAAAAACAAGGGTGGGGAAATTTCACAACAATTATGTCTCAGGTCCAGTTAATCCACACAAATGGAAAGAAGATGTAAGTAAGGGTGTCTGGTGAAGATTTAATAAAGAGCTAAACCAATTCACACTGCTGACTTAATTGGAAAAAAAAATCCTTACATAACTGCACATAGATGACTGCATTTGAGGTAATCTCAAAAGGCATCATCTTCAAAAGCTAGCATTAATGAACCTCTCAAGATAGTTGTTTTTGGAAAGAACAAAATAAAATCTGTAAATTACTTTGAACATCAGAAAAGTTATATAAGGAAACTATATGAATAGCAGCCAATAAATCAAGTGAAAAGATCTGTCTGTGACACAGGAGTCTTATTTAAAATGAGCTGTGTGGGAAGATATCAGCTAGCGCTTCAAAAAACATGACTGCTTCCCAAGTTGCCAGACGTTACTCAAGTCAACAGAGGGAGCCTGAATATGTTTGACTCTGTTCCATCTGTTTTACATCCATCAGGAGATGCAAACAACAGTGTAGCTCTCATGATTGCACAATTTCATTAGCATCAATAATAATGCTCTATTAATTAGCCTAATATGCTTACCCAAATTTGTCCATGTCACACACAATGAAAAGTATTTCTGTCCTTACGGTCTGTTGTGGGGAAATAAAATGACTTTTCTGGATCTGTGCATGAACCGGCACTTTCAAATAACATTGTTAGGATACTGCCCCTGACCAAAGGACCGGATAAGGGAAGATTTTATTTGAAATGTAGACAACAGGGTCAGTCTGGATTCAATCTGATTCAGTGTCTACATAGCAAACACCCACTGTGTCAAAAGCTGCTCCCTAACAGGGCCACTTCTGCTGGTCACATGGCTGGGTGTCTTGGCTCTTCTATGATGACAAAACATTAGCAGTAATGGTAGCTAGACTCAAGAAAGATTTTGGGAAACTCTTGTGCTTTATCTGTGTAAATTTGGGCACAGTAACCTGGATATTTCAGTAGATGTTAATGCAGTTTCAGTTTTTCAGGAGAGAAAATTATAATTTCAATGATGATAATGATGATGAAGATTCTCTTTTTTATTCTTAGACTCATACATTTGGAAAGGACCCCAAGAGTACCACCCTATTCTGCCAAGCAAGAAGATTAAATTACCATTATAAACCACAAGGTTTTTGTGGATGAATGGATCTGACTATTTGTTTTAAAATTGTTTTAAAATTTTTATATTGTATTTAATAGTTTTAATTGATTTTATGTACTGTGTAATTTTGATCTTGTGTAGGCAATGAATTACTGCCATTGTTGTAAGGCGCCCTGAGTCCCTTCGGGTGAGAAAGACGGGATATAAATGTTGTAAATAAATAAATATCATTATCCATTACTGTTAATAATAATAATAATAATAATAATAATAATAATAATAATAATAATAATAATAGACTCATTGGAAGTGTTGGAAGAGAAGGGCTATCCATTCTTCCTGACAGATGGACATTTAGACTCTGCTTATAGAATTATAGAGGGCTGGGAGTTTTAAGGGACCCCCAAAGGCCATCCAGCCCAACTCTACTCAATAGGCAGGGGACACTATCCAAACCCTCCCGGCAGATGGCAATCCAGCCTCCGCTTAAAAACCAGTCTCAAGTCACATGTGCTTAAATAGGAAAAAAATCATAAAAATTAGTAAATGAACAAATCTTTCTAAAACCATTCAAAATTGATGCCCTGCTTATGTAGTGCTATTGTGCAGAAATTCAAAGGGGATCCCTCTTGTAATTTTTTTTTCAAATAATGATTTGTAAAAACTTTAACATTTTTCTAAAAATCCATAGATGATCAAAATGTTCTGAAACTTGGCAGGCTTAAAGTGGTAAATGTTGCCTACAACTGTTGCAAGTTTCATCCTGATAGCCATAAAAATATTTTAAGTTTTTAAGCCTCTGAGGTTTAGAGAGTGTCAATTGCCCAAGATGCTTAAATTGAAAAAAAAAATCAAATAAATCAGTGGATAACCAACTCTGAAATTTTGCAGGATTGATACCCAGTATATCTAGTGCCACTGTGAAAAAATACATGGGGATCCTTTTTTTGAGTTTTTAAAATTATTTATAAAAACTTTTTAAATTCCTAATAAGCAGTGGATGACCAAAATGTTCTGAAACATGACAGGCTTACAGTCTTAAATTTGGCCTACAAGTGTGTCAAGTTTCATCATGGAAAATAAGTCTTGATACTTTCCCCATTGTCACTAATGGAACAAATCATTCCGAAACAATAATAAAACTTTGGAATTCAGATTCCAAATCTTTCCAAATCTTTCTGAATTAAAACAGGAGCCATCCAAATTTCAAAAATAAACTATGAATCAGATTTTTGTGGTTTTGCATACCTCTATTATGATGTGGCGACTACAGAACTTTTACTCTAACATTGCAACGATGCTACCAAATAATGCAGTGAAAAGGTGGTAATTATGTCCATGTATGACTGCAGGTGTCTGTAGCAGCATATGACATCAACCAGGCCAATATATTGTATCTTCTATTATGCTCCAGATTTACTTACTGACTTAGAAATTGTTGAGGAAGAGGAATAGCAGATGCCCCCTCTCTTGGCAATATCACAGAATAATTACCTTATTTTGCTAGGGGCAGCATGGTAGGGCTGAAGGGGAAAATACCTTCTCAGAAAATGTGTCTCAAACGTAATTACAGCAGCTCAAAAAAGTTGTGAGTTTTTTGTAGTATTCTTAACAATCAAAGCTGAAATGTCTGGGTTTGGTTTAGACTTAGGCCCAGAGAATCTAGAGGTCAGTAGGTCTTTAATAGCTATATTAGAAATATGTGATATAGTATGAAAACACAATAAAAATGAAGATCTGGATTCAAACAAGAAAATAATGATGATACAATATGCTAAGCATCATCATCACCTCTTGTTTTCAATGCTCTTATTAGCTCTGCTTGTTATGTTCACTCAGAAAAACATTTCCAGGAATATGTATCTTTTTAGAACATATGAATATAGGGTTGGATATCACAAATGAAGATTTATCAGTTGGAACTACTGTAAGTGCTTTTAAAAGACATGAAGAAGCCATCCATATTAATGTACATGACTAAAAAGCTGCACTCTATATTTTTATCACCTTAAGTATTAACTGTATATATACCTATATGAATGATGTATGCAAACACTGAGGATATGCATAGCACCAGAACAGATTATCTAACATTTTAAATTGGCTGAGATCCATTATTGCTTAGGGAGAAAAGGCAATTTGAATGATATTAAAGATAAGCTCTCTAATTTTCTTGTATCTCCAAAAGTCTTTTTTAAAAAGATGAATGGAATAGATTTTTTTGTGTAATACTTTTAATTGAATGTATCAAAATATAGGGTTGCATGGTGTAACCCATGGTTTCTTAAAATGAATCATAGTCTAAGTCTTACTATTTTCATATTACTAGCTAAACTGTTAAGTCAAGATCATCTACAAAAGATTTTTTTTCAAAATGGAGGTTTATACTTAAAAGAGAATGAAATATTATTTCCAATAGATATTAAATAATAAAAAGTCTGGAGCCAGTGTGGTGTAGTTGATTGAATGTTGGACTAGGAGAGACTCGGATCTGAATTGTTGCTTGATCATGAAAACTCCTTAGGTGACTTTGGGCAAGTCACTCTCTTTTACCCTCAGAGGAAGGCAAAGGAAAACCCCATCTGAAAAATTTGATAATTTGATTATATTAGGAGATATCAATGGGGTAATGAATGGCAAGATAGATAAAAGTCAAAAGAAGAAAAAAGAGAAACCCAAACTTGTGAATAATCTACCAAAATCATTCACAAATCTACAACAAAGAATTTAACTTGCAAGATGTGTGGTGGATACACTAGAACAATGAGAAAGACTACATCTTCTATTCGAACAGACATGAAATTTGGTCACTAATAGATATGAAGAAAATTATGAATAATGTAATGAAAGAACAAGAACTCCCTGATTCATGGAAGAAAGCTAATGTAACTACGATTTACAAAGAAAATTTGGATCCTTCAGAAGTAAAAAACTACAGGACAATTTCACTCTTGAATGTTGATTACACAATATTCACTAGTATCCTTGCAGACCGCCTGAAAACGCTATTAAAAGACTGGATAAAGAGGGATCAAACAGGATTCTTACCGAACAGACACATGAAGGACATAAAAAGACTTGATCAAGTATTATGAAAAGAACAATCAGAAAGAAGTAGCATTAATAGTCATCGATGCTGAAAAAGCTTTTGATAACATCAATTGGGATTTTTTAAAATTATGAATGCGAGAAATAGACATAGGCCACCAATTTTTGAATGCTATAGAAGCAATATATAACCAACAAGAGGCAAAAAATAAATATAAATGGACAAGAAACAAAATCTTTTGAAATTTACAAAGGAACGAGACGGGGATGCTCCCTCTCACCGTTGATCTTCGTTATGTCACTGGAAATTTTGCTAAACTCAATAAGAGAAGATAAAGAACTAAAAGGTGCAAAAAACAAAAGAACAATCATATAAAATAAAGGCATTTGCTTACGATATCATATGCATGGTGGAAGACCCGATAGAGAACTTGGACAAGTGGATATTGAAAATAAGAGAATATGGGGACGTAGCAGGATTGAAGATTAATATGGAAAAAACAAAAATCCTCACAAAGAATATGACGAAGAAGCGACAAGAACTATTAAAAGAAAAATTAGGGCTACAAGTAACAACAAAGATAAAATACTTGGGAATTATAATCTCACGAAAAAGTCCCAATTAATGAAGAATAATTATGAAATAAAATGGAAAGAAATTAGAAAGGATCTAGAAAATTGGAAGAATTTACAATTATCTCTTCTAGGAAGAGTTTCAACTATCAAGATGAATGTCCTACGCAAACTACTATTTCTATTCCAAAACCTCCCCATTATAAGAAACATGAAAACATTCAAAGACTGGAATAAAGAGATGTCAAAATATATTTGTTAAGGGAAAAAAACAAGGATAAATTTCCAACACTTAATAGATGAAAAAATGAGAGGGGGCCTAGCAATGCCAGACTTAAAATTATACCATAATGCCTGTGGTTTAATATGGATTAGAGATTGGATATCACTGAATAAAAGAGATATTGTTTCATCGGAAGGATTTGACTTAAGAATATCTTTGGTATGAGAAAACTAAAATTGAAAAAAAAATTGGAAATCACTTTATTAGATCATCCCTGATAAAAATTTGGGAAAAAATATAAAGAGAGAATATACCCCAAAACCCCATTATGGCTATCACCATTGGAAGCAACACAAAGGAGACTCTTGGGGTGGATGAAATGGCCAACGTATAAAGAAATCTTGAAGAAAAGAGAAGGACAATATGACCTAAAAACCCATGAAGAGATTAAAGAACTTCACAGAAATATATCCTGGCTACATTAGAGACAACTAAAATAACATTTTAGGAAAGACAAAGTATCTGGTTTCATGGACAAAGATGCTTTTATGGACAGAATAATGATATTAGAAAAGAAAGGAATAACAAAAATCTACAAAAAATTGTTGGAATGGAATGACAAAACTGAACTGATTAAAGAATGCATGATTAAATGGGCCACAAATATTGGAAGACCTATAAGAATAGAGGAATGGGAAGATATTTGGAACAAGAAATTAAAACAAATGTACACATATAATCTCAAAGAAAACTGGATTAAAATGATATATCGTTGGTACATTACCCCAGAAAAATTAGGAAAGTACTATAAGGGAGTACAATCCAAATGCTGGAAAGGCGGCCTTCAAGAAGGCAATTTTTTCATATGTGGTGGCAGTGTTAAAACAGGAAAGATTTTTGGAAAAAAATACACAAAGAAATTTTTAAAAAATTGAAATTAAAGTTTGCAATGTCACTTTCAAACTGCTTGCTGATAATATTCAGCTGGTATGGTGTCTTATGGTCAGAGAGGTGTAGCTCTGGTATAAAACAATAAGCTTGATATTCTAGTGCAGAAAAGTAAGTATGACAATGGACCTCATTACACTGAGGTCTGAATCTGTGGAGCAGCAGGGGGAAACTGTTGCCCTGGTAAAAGTGCAATGGAGACTGATTCCCATGATTAGAAAATACAGTAGTAGGGTAATATATATTCAGAAAGACTAGATGTAGCAGAAAAGGAGCAAGACTACTGTATATAAAAGACACATTAATTTGTGCAGAAATACAAAAGGGTCATCACAGTGGACCAGTTGAAAGCAATTGGGTAAAATAAATGGAGAAATAAATAAATGCAGTATTGCAGAAGGACACCAAACCAAGAAGAGGTGATAGATAATTCTTATCAGAAAGAGACCTTCACATAACGGGGAATGGAAAATGAAGACACAACAGGAAATGAACAAATTGGACAAAAATATCTCCTGGTACCAATATTGGCAAATAAAGGAACATTCCAAAATAAACAAAGAAATTGGATTTGAAGAACAAAATACATTTTGGGATAACTTATGCAAACAAATAGAAAAATAATAACAAAAATGCACAGGAAATTGTTACAATGGGAAACAGGAAATGAAGAGGAAAAAACATATATGGTTAGGTGGAAAGAAAATATAGGCAGAAAGATCAGGAAGAATGAGAAGAAATATGGAAAAAGAAATTAAAATATAGTTATGCAATAGATCTGAAAGAGAACTGGATCAAAATGGCCTACAGGTGGCATATGACCCCACAAAAGCTAGGGAAATGTTATAAAAAATGTTAAAAATTAATGCTGGAAGTGTGAAGAAAAAGAAGAAACTTACTATCATATGTGATGGGGATGCGAGAAAGCCAAAACTTATCGGAGGGAAATTCAAGAAAACCTTCAAAAATATTACAGATAAAAATACCAATGAGCCCAGAACTATTACTATTAGGAATACATGAACAAAATATAGAAAATTAAAGATAAGCTCCTGTTTCTCTTGACAACAGTAGCAAGGATCTGTTATGCGAGGCTATGGGAAAAAACCAAAATACCAAAGGAAGATGATTGTCTGAAGAAAATACTGGACATTAGAAATATGGATAGACTTACCTTTCTACTCACAAAAAGTAAGGGAAACCCAATAAAAGAAACAGATTGGAGTAGTGTAACAGAATATTTAAAGGGGAAAAATACAAGACTCTGATAGAATAAATTCATAAACAGATTATTTAAAATAAAAAAGTAAAAGAAGGGAAAAATAAGAACAATAAGCACAAAACATACATATTTGTGTGTATACATATATGTATATATATTTATATGGGTGTATACACTCATAAAGAATAAACAACTAAAAGAAAAAGAATGAGAAGGAAAAACCTCACCAGATAAGTGTAATGGAAAGAAGACAAGGAGAAAGAAGAAAAAAGAAAGCCGAGGAAGAAGGAAAAGGAAAAAAAAAACCTCCAGGAAGACGTTTGGAAGTCAACATCATATACTCTTCTGTTTTTATGTTTTTATTTCTATTTATCTATACAACTTCTCTCTTTTCTATTTACTATATCCTCCTGCCCCTTTCCCACTCCCACTCTCACTCTTTTACTCTCCTTCTCTCTATGAACACTCTTTACTTTTATTCACTTTTTCTTTTTTTAATCTGTAAAAAATGTTTCAATAAAGATTATATATTTTTTTTAAAAAAGAAAGAGACCTTTGAAATTTCAAATATGCAAGAATGACTATTTATGGAGAAGAATAACTCTGCTAAGCATAGGCTCTCCAACAATTCTAGATATGCCTTGTAAAGGAAGAAAGACAAGTATTGGCAACTAGGGGTGTGCATTTAGGGTAATCCCTGTGCCTTTTTGGTGTCCCGATTTTGGTGTCCCCCCCATTTCATTTTTTGGGAGCTTCCTGAATTCAGGAAAACAAAAGGCTTTGACTCAGCAGCCAAAAGCCTTCGACTCAGCAGCTCCAGGAAGATCCAGCCCATTGACGGCAATAGAGGAATTTCCAAGGCTCCCCTTTCTGTCATTTTTAAGGCTATGAGGATGAAAATGGCCATACTTAGGAGACATATTTATGACTGCCAGCTCTCTCCCCCCCCCCCCAACGTTTTGGAACATTTGAGCCATCCCCTGATTATTAGGAAATTCTTATAGTTTTTAGAAAAATACCCCAAAAGATATCCTATTGGAAGAGCTGATTGAGATTCTATTTCCTCAAATACCCTTCAACTAGAACTGGGTTAAGGCATCAGACTTAAGAAACCACTTTTTCTGTGGTCCTTTCCCCAAATATCCTTCAACTAGACCTGGAGAGGAATTAAATTCTCCCTGTGGGGACTCAAGGGAGTCAGGCCATCCCCTCCATTCAGTAAACCACCCCGATATTTATACAAACACTCCACAAATGCCCCTTTACAGCCCCCATATGCATGCCCACCCTCACTTCCCTAGAAAAATAATAAAAAGGCATAAAAGATATTAAACTAAGAAAACCAAATGAAATTGTCAAAGGAAAAGATTGTAATTGAGTCCAAAAGCAAGTGAAGCAATCCTAAGCGCAGCAAAGGCAGTGAGATAGAATATGGAGACGTGAGCTGCTTTCTTCTTCTGATTGGCTCAGGTAGGCAACAGGACTCACAGTCTCACAGGGAAACCCATGCAGCTGCATAGCTGCCTATCATGCTCCACATGTAGCCAAAATAAATAGAAAACAACCATTTTGGGCAGCTGCGTGGTCTGTTGCTGCCGGAAAAAAATTGCAGTGGCTAAAAGAGCCAAAAGAGCTGAAATAGCCGGAGCCTATTTTTAAAAATGGATCTGTGCACAGCTCTATTGGCAACCCTGGATTTTATCATAACCAATAGGGAGGAATTGGTCGCAGCAATCAAAGTAATCATTATTTGGGGGAAGTGATCATATAATGCTAGAATTCACAATTGTGGGACTGGGTAAAGAAGTGTAAAGAAAATATGGGGATTGGATTTCAGGAAAGTTGATATTAATAAATTCAGGGAAACACTGGGGGGGGAATCCCATAGTTAGGAAAAAGATGGCCAGAAAGAATCAGAGTTCTTGAAGAAGAATTGCAATAAGCTTGCACTCATCTACTTATCTCACACCAGAAGCGACTTGTGGTTTCTCAAGTTGCTCCTAACATGAAAAATATCTACTTACTCATTTCAATTGGGGGGGGGGGGGCAACAAGCTCTCTTCAGAAGTGGAAACCTTACACTCCTGGAAGACAATAGCATAGAAGGATCATCCAATGCATCTACCCTCTGAATTGTTTGCATGCCACTGATTTATGTCACTTAACAGGCATAAAAATATAGCCAGACTGGCAATCTATGGAAATTTCTTAGTATTAAAAGATGAATGTTTTCTGGAACAACTATATGCATACCTCATTGAAAAACAGAACTTGACAAACCAGCTCTTCTTTCCCTTTTAAAAAAATTGCTCATCTCTAAAATGACTCACTTATATCATACCAGCCAACAAAAAAGAGATTAAGATGTTGAAAGGAATCTCCGGGGGGGGGGGGGGGGGGTATTGGGAGAGAAATTGAAGATTTTTTCTATAACTATGGCAAGGATCCAACATTCATACAGACAGACCTGGAGTCATCTTTTTACATGTCTAGCAATTCTTGGGTGGGGAAAGAAGGAAAAAATAAAGAAGAAAGGGAGGGAGGGAGGGAGGGAGGGAGGGAGAGAGAGAGAGAGAGAGAGAGAGAGAGAGAGAGAGAGAGAGAGAGAGAGAGAATTAGCTCCCTACAGATTTCCAGAGAAAACCATTGGAAAGGAGAGACTGACAGATATACTTATATCTGAAGATGTGCCCAGATGCCATTCAGTGACTCATAAAAGGATCTCCATAGACAATCCAGTCATTTATTTGTTCAGAAATGACATGCAGGCATTGCAGAGTCAAAAGTTGTGAGGACATTCCATTGTCTATTGCCAGCGTGGCTCTCCATTTGAACAGGGATATAATTTTTACCAAAGGAGACAGTGGTAATTGTTATGTAAAATATAACTTTGGTGAGAGAAACAGGGCCACTGGTGTTTTAATGAGCTGAAGCCATGTCAAACAGAAGCAATTTGATTCCCCTGTTATGGATTTTGCTAAGTGCTCATTGCTGTTTGCTTTGCTCCAAGAAATTGAGCTTTTTAGAGAGGCTCAAGCACAAATCTGCCATAGCTGTTATTCACTGCAGCTCATTATAAACATTTTCTTACTACTCTCACAAATCTACAATAAACCTTGGACAGCTTAAAAGTCACTTGTGTCACACAAGGGACATTTAATTAATATAGAACAATGGATGGGAGTGTTCTAATGATGCTTTTAGATCTGCACAGAGAGCTCTAAATTAGTACACTAGTTGCACTGTTTCTTCAGTTCTCATTCAACAAAACTTCTTACAGTTATTTTACTCAACCAGGTTAAAGTATTTCTGAGTACTTGCTCACAGAGTGTGGACCTTCCTTTCAGACGAAGCTAGAATAGTCCCATCTCTCTTGTTCTTTCAGCAACAGTAAAATATTATTTTGTTCTGATGGGTTGTTGGCTTTTAAGAGACTATTAAGATATTAGTGCTAAACTTTACAACTGATGTGTTTTAACTTGTTTCTCAATTCAGTGCTTTTAAAAATTATTATAATCAATTTAATTAGCCCAAGCCCTAAAGCAGGGGTCCCCAAACTAAGGCCCGGGGGCCGGATGCGGCCCTCCGAGGTCATTTACCTGCCCCCCGCCCTCAGTTTTATAATATAATATATTGTATATACATATAATGTTGATAATAATATTATAATGTAATACAATATAACACTAATAATAATACCATATAATAATATTAATTATATATTCTATATTACATATAATATTACTAATAATATTACAGTATAGTGGTATAGTTCAATATAGTAATATATAATGCTAATATTGTGCTATGCTAATATATTGTAATAATATAATTTGTAAGCCACTCTGAGTCCCCTTTGGGGTGAGAAGGATGTGATACAAATGTAGTAAACAAATGCAGTAAATAATAAATAAATAAATAAATTTTAGACTTAGGCTCGCCCAAAGTCTGAAATGACTTGAAGGCACACAACAACAACAACAACAATCCTAATTAACTTGACTATCTCATTAGCCAGAAGCAGGACCACACTTCCCATTGAAATCCTGATAAATGTATGTTGGTTAAAATTGTTTTTATTTTTAAATATTGTATTGTTCTTTCGTTGTTGTTGTTGTTGTTGTTGTTTTTGCACTACAAATAAGACATATGCAGTGTGCATCGGAATTTGTTTATATTTTTTTTCAAATGATAATCCGGCCCCTCAACAGTCAGAAGGATTGTAGACCGGCCCTCGGCTTAAAAAGTTTGAGGACCCCTGCCCTAAAGCATAGCTATATGAATTAAGGAGTCAAAGGTGGTGGCAACGTGCTAAAAACAACAAGAAGAATAGTGGGAATCATTACAGGAGAAGGAGGCTGCTGGTTCCATGTTTCCCATTCCTTGAATGGCTAGCTCCTTGGAGAGTGCAAAGACAAGATAGTATGAAAAGCATGATTGTGATTTTATATACTGCCTTTCTCCCACTTTGATATTTAGTAAAGTTTACAACAGTTCAAACAAACACAGTAAAAATGAATAGTACGTAAAAGTATGAAATCAATTACCAATGTCTCTCTATTCTGATTTGCTTAGGCCTCACCTGGAATACTGTGTCCAATTCTGGGCACCACAGTTTAAAAGAGATATTGACAAGCCGGAAGGTGTCTAGAGGATGTAACTAAATTGATCAAAGTTCTGGAGACCATGTCCTATGAGGAACATCTTATAGAGCTGTGTATGTTTAGCCTGCAGAAGAGAAGGTTGAGAGGAGACATGGCAGCCATGTATAAATATGTGAAAGGATGTCATAAGGAAGAGGGTTCAGGCTTGTTTTCTGCTACCCAGGGAACTAGGACTTGAAACAATGGGTTCAAATTACAGGAAAGGAAAATCCACATGAACATTAGAAAGAACTTCCTGTATGTAAGAACTGTTCAGCAGTGGAACTCTCTGCCTCGGAGTGTAATGGAAGCTCCTTCCTTGGAAGCTTTAAACAGAGGCTGGACGGCTATCTATCAGGGATACTTTGATTTTGCTTTTTTCTACATGGCAGGGGATTGGCCTAGATCAGGGGTCCTCAAACTTTTTAATCCGAGAGCCGGTCCACAATCCTTCAGACTGTTGAGGGGCCGGATTATCATTTGAAAAAAAAAATACAAACAAATTCCGATGCATACTGCACATGTCTTATTTGTAGTGCAAAAACAACAACAACAAGAACAATGAAAGAACAATACAATATTTAAAAATAAAAACAATTTTAACCCAACATACATTTATCAGGATTTCAATGGGAAGTGTGCTCCTGCTTCTGGCCAATGAGATAGTCAAGTTAATTAGGATTGTTGTTGTTATTGTTGTTGTTGTTGTTGTGTGCTGACTTCAAGTCATTTCAGACTTTGGGCGAGCCTAAGTCTAAAATGTATTTATTTATTATTTATTTATTGCATTTATTTACTACATTTGTATCACACCCTTCTCACCCCAAAGGGGACTCAGAGTGGCTTACAAATTATATGTACATACAATATATTATATTATTAGCATAGCACAATATTAGCATTATATATTACTATATTGAACTATACCACTATACTGTAATATTATTAGTAATATTATATGTAATATAGAATATATAATTAATATTATTATATGGTATTATTATTAGTGTTATATTGTATTACATTATAATATTGTCAATATTATATGTATATACAATATATTACATTATAAAACTGAGGGCGGGGGCCAGGTAAATGATCTCGGAGGGCCGCATCTGGCCCCCGGGCCTTAGTTTGGGGACCCCTGGCCTAGATGGTCCATGTGGTCTCTTCCAACTCTATTATCCTATGATTCTATGATAAGTCAACCTTATGTATAGATCGAGGACAGGTTTTGGGGTCAAAATTATGGATTTTTATATGATACATACAGTAAATAAGTGAAGGGTCATTCTGCAGAGAACGGAAAGCACCAGGGCAGCCTCAGGGGTCAGCCGCCCCAAACCACTACCTCCATTTTCAAGCCTAGATATTAAAACAGACCAGGAGTGCTGCCAAGATAGAGAGAATTGAGCTGGTCAGTGCTTCTTATATGTTGTCATGAGATGAACTAACCTCTTGTCTTCCATCACTATACTCAGAAAGGGGCCTTGTTCCTTTTTTGATATGAGTTAAGGTACAGCGCTCACATTGACCAATGGATAATCTCACCCAGGATTTGGGCTACTCTTTTGACTAAAATTTCTAGACTGATACATTACTATAAAGGGTAAATCATAATAAAATTGAAACCAGTTAAAATAAATCATTAAAACAACATAACAACAAATAAAGCTTCATTCTCCAAAGGCCTGCTGGAAGAGTCAAGTTTGCAGGCCCTTCCTAAAAGCAAACAGGGTGGGTGCTTGCCTAATCTCCCTGGGGAGCAAGTTCCAGAGCTGGAGGGGGGGCACCACAGAGAAGGCCCTCTCCCTCGTACTCACAAGCCATGCTTGCAATGGAGGTGGAAACGAGAGAAGGGCCTCCCCCGATGATCAAACAGGTTCATAGGGGGAAATGCGGTCACGAAGGTAGGCGGGTCCCGAACCATTTAGGGCTTTATAGGGGATAACCTGCACCTCGTATTGGCAGCCAATTGAGCTCTTTAAACAGGGGGTTGACTGCTCCCTGTAGTTCGCTCCAGTTAGTAGTCTGGCTGCCGAGCTCTGAACCAATTGAAACTTCCAGACCATCTTCAAGAGCAGCCCCACGTAGAACACATTACAATAGTCCAATCTAGAGGTAACCAAGGCATGGACCACTGTGGCCAGATCTGACTGCACAAGCTACAGTCGCAGCTTGCACAGAAGTTTTAATTGTGCAAAAGCCCTCCCAGCCACAGCTGACACCTGAGTATCAAGTGTCAGCATTGAATCCAGGAGGATCCCCAAGCTGTGGGCCTGTGTCTTCAGGGGGAGTGCGACCCCATCGAGCACAGGTTGCCAACCTATACCCTGGTCAGACTATTGACTGACCTGGAGAACCTCTGTCTTGTCAGGATTAAGCTTCAGCTTGTTCATCCTCATCCAACCCATCACAGCAGCCGAACTCCAAAACTCCGGATGACCTCCCAGTGGTTTCATGTAGATGTTGAAAAAGCATGGGGGACAGAATGGAACATTGTGGGACCTCACAAGTCAATGGCCAGGGGTCCGAGCAGCTTCGCCAACTGAGAACAGCCCTCTAGGAAGTACTAGAGCCACAGCAAAGCTATACCACCAAGGCCAATTCCAGAGAGCCATCCCAGAAGGGCACCATGATTGATGGTATTGAAAGCCACTGAGATGTCCAAGAGAACCAGTAGGGTCACACTCCCCCTATCTAGCTCTCTGTGGAGGTCATCCATCAAGGCAACCAAAACCGTCTCAGTACTGTGCCCATGTCTGAAACCAGATTGTGACTGGTCCAGAAAATTGGTGTCAACCAAGAATCCCTGGAGGTGGGAGGCAACCACCCACTCTAGGACCTTGCCCAAAAAAGGGAGGTTCAAGATTGGTCTGTAGTTATTTAAAACAGTGGAGTCAAGGGAGGCCTTCTTCAATATTGGCCTCAGTATATCCTGTTTAAGGCATGATGGAAATTTGGTTTGATCCAAAGAGGCATTGATTATCCTCACAAACCAATCTGCCAACCCGCCTCTGACAAGTTTTAGTAGCCAAGAAGGGCAAACTGAAATGAATCCCACAAAATCAGACAGAAGGAGCCTCAGTTACCTCATCTGGCATTACATATAAACTAGCATCCAACTCGAAGTTGCAGACGCTATGTGGGCAGTCGAGAAAGCCTTCCTGGCTGCCTGCAAAGCCATGGGGTATGCCTTAATAGTAGCTCTAGCCCGTGCTTGGTCGGAGACACCACGGGTTTTCCGCCAGTAGCACTCTAATCGCCCTCTCGAGCGTGTCATCACTGCCAACTCCTCAGAAAACCAGGGAGCCAGAGTCACTCTGCACTGTGCAGAGGCGTCAACAGGATCATCAGCCTCCATGGCAGGAAGCTCCCCAAGAGACCTCAGGAGTCCATCCAGATCCATAAGTCTCCTGGGGCTTAATAGGTCCACCACCCCTGCGGATGTTCGAGGTCACAGTGAGTCTTAAACTGATCACATGGTTGTCGGACCATGACAATGGAATAATGTTTTGCTCTTCCACTCCGACCCCTCCGTCGCTCACAACAAAAACTAGGTCGAGTATATGTCCAACTTGATGAGTGGGACCTGATATCATTTGGGACAGCCCCATTGGTCATCATGGTGACCATGAAGTCTTGAGCTGCACCTGTTAAAGTGGCCTCTGCATGGATGTTCAAATCTCCCAGCACTATCAATCACTGGGAGACCAGCATCATGCTTGAGACCACCTCTGCTAGCTCAGGCAGGGAAACTGCTGTGTCACAGGGTGGACGGTACACTAGCAGAATCCCCAAGCTGTCCCAGGATTCCACCTTAAGGTGGACACACTCAAAACCAGTGGATTGCGGAAAGGCGCATCTGACCAGGGAGATGGACTGCCGAAAGACCACTGCAACCCCTCCTCCCTGCCCCCCAGGCCTGGCCTGCTGATGCATGCTGAAACCCGGAGAATACAGCTGGGCAAGATTTACCCCACCCAGCTCATCCAACCAGGTCTCGGCAATGCAAGCCAGATCCGCCCCTTCATCCAAGATCAGATCCTGGATGAACGGGTAGTGTTTTACCATTGACCAATGTTTTATCATTGATGGATCTGGCATTAAGCAGCAGAACTTTCAGTCCGTGGAGACTGCTATGAAGGCTACCACACCTATCCTTCTCCAGGGTCACAAGAACTCTGTTGCACTTATCCCTGGGATAACGGTGACTACCTTTCCTTCTCCCCCACATGACCCTAGTCAGCTTTCCAAGAACGGAGAGCCACAAAGGAGCCTATCTTGACTAATATCTGAGAGTGATTCCTTCAACAGAGAAAAAAAGGTACTATCGGGGAGCTAGGTGGGCTAAACAGAGTCAATGTCTGTGGGCTAGACTCAAGGGTGGATTGGGCAGGAACTGACGCCAGTGTGTGTGTGTGTGTGGGGGGGGGGGTCTCTAAACAAATTCCTGAAAAAGGAAGGGACCTGTCCAGGGAGTTATGTGCACTGATTTTTCTGGATCTAATTGAATCTTGGAGATGTAATTCCAAGCCAGTCATAAGGGGGTGAATCAAGGGATCCACAAATAGTCTTCTAATAGTAATACAGTGTTCCCTCACTACTTTGCAGTTCGCTTTTTGCAGATTCACTATTTTGCGGTTTTAAAATAAACTCTTAATATAATATTATAAATCATAAAAAATTATAATTTACAGCCTGAGGAAGGAGAGAAACCAAAGGGAGAGAAAAGAAGCCCAAACGGCAACGGGAGGAGGACAATTTATCAACACACGGTTGGTTGATAAAGACTTAAAATAGTGTATAACTAAAATAATGTATATATATATAGCATCCCTACTGCACAGATTTTCACTTATTGCGGGTGGTCCTGGAACCTAACCCCCACGATAAGTGAGGGAGCACTGTACCCCATATATTCAGCCGGGGCCTAAGTGCCCATAGCTCTTCAGTTAATAAACTGTCCTCAAGAGTGGTAACGAGGCATGTGGAGCAGTCACAAGATTGGAAGTCCCTATGTAGCCAAGTAATGGTCTTAATCTTGACTTCTGCTGGGCTCCTGAGTAATATCTGAGCCAGGGACCTCTGGACCACTCTCCTTGAAGTCCATCTACCCGTGTTCAACCATGAATCTGTGATTTCGAAAACAATTTTTTCTGGTTGAAGCAGATGTTGGTGTTGCCGCGTTATCTTCAAAGACCAAGGGTCAGGCTCTGGTGTTGCATTAATAATTGTCTTTTTTAGTCCCAGATCCATTTCCCTATGCCCAGCCCTCCCTTTCCCCCTTTGAGCACATAGAAGTCCCCTCTCTCACACACAGTCCTCAGTTTCCATCATTACTTCCACCTTGCATTCTTGTTGCCTTTCTCCCTACCTCCTCATCCAGGTCTAGTGGCCAGCTATCCTCAGTGACAGAGAAATCCCTTTAAAAAGGAGATCTACTTTCTCATTTAGTGTTGCAAGTTGTAATAGAACGAGATTAAACGACTTGCCCATAAGATCACACAAATGAGATAGTTCATTTTTCCTTTGAGTTTCAACCTGATTCATTTTCCTTACAACTTCCTAAAACCTTTGTTTAGTGCCACTCAAAACTTTCAATACTTTCCTGAACCCTCTTAATGATATCCTTCTCTCCCTTCCCTTCCTAGCAACTTCCCTTCCTAATACCCTGCTATTCTATAGACTTTCAACCTTCGATCTTACTTACTTTCTCTGACCTAACCAAATAAACCACACAAGTTAACTCATAGGAAATCTCATGTGCTATCTCATTCCCTTCCCAAAAATCTATGCTTCTTCTATCTAGTTCCCTCCTCTCTGCACCAAATCAGCCTAAAATCTAAAATCTAAGGAACAGTAATGGCCTAGCACATAAAAAGGAAAATTAAAATAAATAAAATATATTTTAGTAAAGATATATTAGAATAATCAGAAAAAAATTAAAGAACTACTAAAGTGACCTCAGAATGAGGCACAAATGCAATTGGACATCAAATGGTGCATTCTATGTAGTTCTGGTTTAAAGAATAAAATTTCATCGTCTGTGAGAGAAATCACCACCCACAAATAAAGCATTTTTGAAAAAAAAACTTGCAAAACTACATTTGAGATTAGACCAAATATAACTAGGACAGAATATTTTCTTTATATGTTTAAAAATAAACTTCTTCTTAGACTAAGATGACAAGACCATGACATAAAAAAAACTTTACAGTGATGTTATTTTGAAAAGTGACCAAGGCTAAATATTTTGAAGAGCTCATTTTATTAGCTATATTGCATGCACATATTTATTGTTCTCATGCACACAATCTTTTAAGAGTCATAAAGTCTAAATAAATGTTAGAGTTTAGAAAACATACTACTAACCCACTTATTCAGAGCTACTACAAGCAATCCTGCTGAATTATTTTGGCAAACAAAAGCTCTAAACTTAGCCTACAGTATAAAAGCCATCTCAACACCAAGTCCCTTGGAGTTTTTAATTCTCTTCTGCAATCCCTCCCTGCAGTGACAACCTCATAGGTTGTGATTGATCTGCAGGCCTACACACTTTGATTGCTTGCAACTTTTGTCTCTCCTTTTCCACCGGCAACTATTTTATATGCAAGTCCTCTATCTGTGACTTCATCATATCCATGTCCTGCCACCAGATACAGAAGCGCTTTGTTCTGCCTCTTTTCATGCTAGAGGAGGGATTTTTTTTTCTCCTAGAGGTCGCTTCTTGTTCCGAAACATGAAAATGTGTGAAGCATAAAACTCCAGCTGTGAATACTTACCTCCCTGCCGTGTTAAAAAGTTCAATATACAAAACACCTGGTTTCAAGTAAAATGTACATCAAGATATATGGCAATGAGACAGATTTAATATACCCCATAGGGCCCTGAGGCAGTTTTAAAATGAAAGACACAACACGTTTTTTTTCTCCAAATGAGCCGTTACCTTTTCACAAATAATAAACCTGAACCTTGTACAGTTGAGGCAGAAGTCATAAGCAAAAGGAGACAGTGTACAGGGGTTCATTGTCATGTAAACGAGAATCATACTATAAAGGAGCGTATAGCTCAAATGGGTTGGTTCCTCATTTACAGAATCCCTTTACATGTTTCCATTGATTCATAGAAATGTAGGAAATTGGAGGTAACACAACATGAAGCCCATGAGGTTTGATACAACCAGTTCGGGAGTGGGATGGGGGGAATTTAGCTCTACATCAAAGGTTACCAATTCACGCTTGACTGAAAAAATAAGAATGAAACAAGAGTTATCTTGCTATCAAGATCACTTGTTAAATCTCTGCAGTCCAAACATATTGACCAAATATCTATTACAATGTTTTCTACCATAATAAATAAATAATAAGTGTTTATTTTAATACAGTAATAGAAACACATTTGATTCATACCTAGCAGCAGGGGTGTGGGAACCATTTCATACTGGCTGTTTTCTATTCTGTTCACACAAGAATGAAACAGTCACATGGGAAGGATAGGGACATGTGGGCAGAACCATAAAATGTGGACACAATTGGGGATGCTAATAAACCTGGGTGGGCTTTCTCAAACCCACTTCTGGCTAATTTGGAAATGATCCATCTTTCCCACCCTTGATTCCCCCACGCAATCAAAATACATTGGGTCATTATTCTGCCCTCTTTTAATATTTGCAGAAAAACTCAACTGTCAGCCTCTAAATTCTGCCCAGGTTCAATATAATGGATTGATGCGGTGTTGATATATTCAATAAAGCTAGGTGAATGCAAGACCTGAAGGTGTTTAGAAGTCTGTTCCGCAACACATTACCCAACATTACTATGTGGAATCTGGGACCTTTGTCTGTCTGTTCTTGCAATTTTTGAAAAGCAAGTCAATGTGCCAACGGTACACTGCATTATGGTTACCAAGAGAAGTGTGTGTGCTTGTCATTGCCATCAGGGTTGTTCATTTAATATCTCTGAAAGCAATACAGGTTGAATATCCCTTATCCAAAATTCCAAAACAGTCTGAAATGCTCCAATATACTTTGAGTATCCTTTATCCAGAATTCCAAAATCCTCCAAAATAGTACTCCAAAATTTTCCACATGGGTGGCTGAGACAGTGACACATTTGCTTTCTGATGGTTCAGTATAGACATATTTTTCTTTCACACAAATAATTAATTAAAATTGTTGTATAAATTTAACTACACGTATAAGGTTTATATGAAACATAATTGGGTGTCATGTTTAGTCTGGTATCCTAACTCCACAATATGTCATCATGTAAAAAAGATATTCAAAAATCCCAAAAATAAAGAGTTGTTGTATGTTTTCCGGGCTGTATGGCCATGTTCCAGAAGTCTTCTCTCCTGATGTTTAACCCACATCTATGGCAGGCATCCTCAGAGGTTGCCTGCCATAGATGTGGGTGAAACGTCAGGAGAGAATACTTCTGGAACATGGCCATACAGCCCGAAAAACATACAACAACCCTGTGATCCCGGCCATGAAAGCCTTCGACAACCAAAAAATAGAGTCTAAAATTCAAAACCAAACTCGCCCCAAGCATGCCATGGTCAAAATGGAATTGTGAGTTACAATATTAGGAACCATTAAAGAAGCACACTGACAATTTTATTTAAAAATGTACCCAGCTATCTCCCTAGCATGCACTTGATATACACATTCCAAATTGGTGGCAGTGGCAGCAGCAAAGGAGGAAGGAAGAGAAAGAGGAAGAGGAATTTTTGTTTTCTTTAAAAAAAAAAAAACAACAACACTTGATCCTAAAATCAATTGAGGACAAATAGCCATACTTGTTGATAAACATTTGCAGCCAGTGTTTCCAAAATGTGTTAAATTACAATGGTTATGGTGGATGGGAATGATGTAGCCTAATAGATCTGAAAAATGGAACACAGATTAACACGTAGAATTCTGTAAGCCCTTTTGCAATTTCTGCTCTCCAAAATGCTGGAAAGAAACTTCTTGACATTCTATGCTACAATGTGCTAGCAGTGCCTGCAGGTTCATTTTGATGACTTCCGTTCTTTTCTTTTCTTTTCTTTTCAGGGTACGCAAAATGATTATCTGATATTTTGAGAAGGCATTGACTGTGTATATGGCCATTTGACATAGAAATATCATGACATTTATATTTTCAGAGACAAAAGAATCGGAAATAGGAAGAAGCATATGCTTTACTATGAGTCAGACATTTAAAAAGCACAGGCCCTCAACTTTCAGAAGTTGTTATCAAGACAACAGAAACAAAATAAAAGAGAATACTATACACAACAGATTAAAATGGCATGTGTTAATATATGGCTTGAGTTTACTATCAGCATAGTAATGTAGTCACTTGGAGAAATAATGTACTAAACATAGACCCTTGGTATCCCAAAATAAATGATTGCTGTAGTCTAAGCTGAAAATATTGATACAGGTTTAGTATCCCTTATCCAAAATGCTTGGGACTGGAAGTCTCCTACATTTTGTATTTTTTTAAAGGATTTTGGAATTATTGTATATGCATAATGAGATATCATGGAGATGGGACCAAAATCTAAACATGAAATTCATTGAAGGCAATTTTACACACACTATATTATAAAAATATGTCTGTGCATGAAGTCATGCTACCCCTCTATTCTGCCTTGGTCAGACCACACATGGAATACTGCGTCCAATTCTGGGCACCACAGTTGAAGGGAGATGTTGACAAGCTGGAAAGCGTCCAGAGGAGGGCAACTAAAATGATCAAAGGTCTGGAGAACAAGCCCTATGAGGAGAGGTTTAAAGAACTGGGCATGTTTAGCCTGCAGAAGAGAAGGCTGAGAGGAGACATGATAGCCATGTACAAATATGTGAGGGGAAGTCATAGGGAGGAGGGAGCAAGCTTGTTTTCTGCTGCCCTGCAGACTAGGACACGGAACAATGGCTTCAAACTACAGGAAAGGAGATTCCACCTGAACATTAGGAAGAACTTCCTCACAGTGAGGGCTGTTCGGCAGTGGAACTCTCTCCCCTGGACTGTGGTGGAGGCTCCTTCTTTGGAGGCTTTTAAACAGAGGCTGGATGGCCATCTGTCGGGGGTGCTATGAATGCGATTTCCTGCTTCTTGGCAGGGGGTTGGACTGGATGGCCCATGAGGTCTCTTCCAACTCTACTATTCTATGATTCTATGATTCTATGAAACAAAGTATGTGTATTTTGAACCGCACAAAAGCAACAAAAACTGTCACTGTGTCAGCCACCTACACAGATAATTTTGGAGTACTTTGGATTTCAGAATTTTGGATAAGGGATAATCAACCTGTATTTTGGCTTCCTAATTGTACTTGACAATTCACAATCATGTTCTCTTTCATGCATTATACAGGTCTGTGTACCAGGTTTTGCAGTGAGGCAGAATTTAGAATACAGGGTTTGATAATTAATTTAATAAGGTTAAATGTAAAACGGGGAAATTAATTCATTGATAACTAAGTTACTTAATGGGGTAGACTGAAAGCCATCATGGTGCAATGGTTTGCGTGTTTGACTAGGGAAATGTTAGAATTCCTGCTTAGCCAGAGTAACTCACAGGATGACCTAGATTACATCATATACTCCTATATCAAGATGATATGCTGGGTTCCATAAAACATAACTAGCACTATCAGGCATGAGAATTTTTTTTGTATTAAAGAACAAAATTTGTTCTAAATTTTGCTAAACAATGTCATAGAATCATAGAGCTGGAAGAGACCACAAGGGTCATCCAGTCCAGCCCCCTGTCATGCTGGAATACAAAATCAAAGCACCCCTTCCAGATGGACATCTGCTTAAAAAAAACCTCTAGGAGACTTCACCACATTCTGATATAGCATATTCCATCAAGATGTTCTTCCTAATGTTTAGGTGGAAACCCTTTTCCTGTACTTTGAGTCCATTAATCCATGTCCTAAGACTTTTCTAAAGAACCACTTAATCCACAATCTTCACAGCCCAGTTCAGATTTATTAGATTGTCATCTTGCCTTCCTTGTCACTGTTACCATTCCAGGAGAGCTCCTGCTCATTACAAATGCCTTGTGCTGGCATTAGCAAAGATAACCATATTACCAGGGGAAAGTAGTGGGGAAACTTTCCCCGGCCAGTTCAGTCTGGTTTACCTCACATTAAGGACCTCATCAAAAAGACCTATGTATTTGCTGAATCCATGGGCTCCCAGCGGTGTGTGTGTGTGTGTGGAGAAGCTGCTGCTCTATGCCCCACATCGCCCATCTTACCTTGCCCCTCATCCCATGGGGGAAACATCACCATCCAACTTCCCCCCATTGCTGGGAAGGCAACATGGGAAGGCTTCTGTGTTGCCGCAGTGGCTGCATGTACTGCTTCCTCTCTCTTTTCAGTGCAGAGCCTAACTGGAAGTATGAAGGGTTCTGTGCCAAAAATAGAGAGTAAGCAGCGTACAACAAGCAAATTGGCCTGTCTGATGAGGTAGTAAATACAGGAAGATCCTGGGTGTCATGAAGACAAGATCAACTCCTGGGCCACTTCAGATTTTGTCGCTGATGTAGACAAGAACTTACTCCCTGGAGCAGCAGAAAACAAGGTTGTTCCATTCTTTAATATGAACATTTTTAAACATGGCATGTCACCTCTTAACTTACTCTTTTCCAAGCAAAACATATCTGAACATAGATCATGTCATCAAATAAACAGTTTGCAGTTTCTCAAGTCGCTCCTGACATGGAAAAAAAAATCAAATAAATAACCTGCGCTTGCACTTAGGCCTAAAACCAGCTAGTAGTTCTAACTAGAGTTGACCCATTAAATTAATGGGTTTTGAAAAGTGTTGACTCAGTAATCAGTAACTGATAAAATTCATTTACAGTCACTGGAACTAGCAATTAGATTTAGGTCTTACCACCAGATATCCTGCTTTTTATCTTCTCCTGACCTTTTTGGTATTAAAGCATCATTTACTTCTATTTTTGTTCAGTTTTAAGCCAGAAATATAACTTGGAATCAAAACCTCTAAGCTTGTAGCACCCAATCAGTCATTATCCGCTTGTGAAGGCCATGCAAAATGTTCAAAGCCAAAGCATAACAATTGAAGCTGTGACTGTGAGACACAATCCAGCCACCAATTGTGTCTTTAGAAAATTAATAATGGCAAGGAAGAAGAGAGGAAAAACCAAACATATTGAGATATGTGTTCATTTCGGCAGGGACTAATTGAAATGGACACCCTGATAAGAACCCTTGTATCTAAAGAAGCCTGAGTTTCAGCTGCAGGAGAAAAGCTTCACTTCTGTCATCAATGTTTGATACGCTAACTCTTTTCTATTAAACTTGCTGAAAAAATTTACTGATCAGGAGCTGTTCTTTGGAAAATAGCTCCTTGACAGGAAAAGGAGATGAGGAGAAAATAAAAGCTTTTAAAACCTTTCCCTCTCTTTTTAATCTGAGAGGACATTATCAGTCTGTCCGGGTGTGTGGGTTTGGCGTCGTCTGGGTAGAAAAATGCACAATACATTCTATGTGAAAGATGCAAGATGATCTTGGGCAAGACAAGGCTCCTTCCCCAAGTATCATGGGTGGCAGGGAGAGGAATGTTCTGAGTTTCCTCATGCAATATAGGCTGAACATAACCAAAGACCCAAAGCTTAAGTTACCTGAACTCTGTTTTGCTCTTATCACCCTAGCTGAAAATTGAAGGGTGATGAAGAATATATATATATATATATATATATATATATATATATATATATATATCTCACAGATTTTACACAGAAGAATGAAAGGATTGTTAAAATAAACTTTTACCTCAAAAGAGTGAATTTTCTTTTGAATAGCTTTACTAATTTCCACATATTACAGAAGCAGTTATAGCTTCTGATGTAAAATTTGTAAACATGAATTCCATTGCGCCTGCTAGACCCATAGTTTATTGTGCACAGTTTGATAGCAAATATATATTGCATAAATAAGAGAAGTTATTCATCACAAGAACAATATATGAATCAGGAAAATCTAAATCGGCTTTGGTATATAGTGTAATGGTTTAAGCAAATGGTAAAAAATAGTGTATTTGATTGGATATTTTGACTGTTGATGCTAGAAATGCTAGTTTTGACTGTTACCACTAGGCGAGGTTTTTGAACCCTTGTGGAATTTTTCTTAATCATGATTATTATTAAGAATCTACTGCATAGCATATGTTTTTATGTATTGTGTCATTTATGTGTTAGCAGGATGAGGTAGCCCAAATACATCCATAACACATTAAGCATTTGTAATGTCCCATCATCGTAGTTGCCTTTCTTTCTGTTCACTTGGGATATAATTGTTCTATTATTTTTTCCTCACATATGAAAGTGACTGATTTCTTAATTTCCTCCTTGCTGTGAGAGAAAATGAATATTTTTGTGCAGTTGCTCTTCAGTATTTATACATCTTCAGGTCTTCTGAGAAAGTATTTTGGTCAGAAATATATGTGGGCTTTTGCACATAAATCATGTTTTGTTGACTAACAATAGAATAATGAGTATAGACATAGAAATGAAGGCAAAATAAGGGTCACTTTGTTTTACCTATAACCTATAACCTAATTAATTTCTGTTGCACACATGAAGGAAGAAGTGGGCAGAGTGACTTCATGGAGATCCTCCTAAGGCCAGGTATCAAACCTAGACTATACTCTCAGCTTTACTTTGGGGTGGGACCCTAAGCCACAATGGCAATACATTTGGGTTGCATCCCAGCCAGCTATTTACTAGAAGATGAACCCATAACATTCCCACCTAAGTCCCAGACTCAAGAAATGACAGCATGCTCCCACCTCAGGCTCAAGTGTAAGCTCCTTCCTCATCACCGGGTCTCAACAACCTATTTACATACACCACCCTAAACAAGTCATAAAGGTTCCTCAGAAGTAAAGGATATAAAGAATCCCAGGTAAAGAAGATAAATTCTTACCCATCCCAAAACAATCAACTCTAATTATCACTGCATTAGGGGTGGTGGTGGTGGAAATGTGGGTTGAGAAGCAAAGATCCAAAGAAGGTGCATGAAGCCATTAAATAACCTCTGGGCCAACCCTTATTACATATCGTGTCTTGGTGCATCACATACAGCAATCCCTAGACCCTATTCTTGACGACTATCAAATGTATCTCTCCCCACACAGCACCACTCACTACTCAGGTACAGGTATTATATGTAAAAGTTATGTACACAAACACACTAACAAAAACACATTATTTTCACACACAAAATATATTTTGCAGTGAATTCCAAAATATTTTACTCATAAGAAAAAGGAAAAAACAGTTGAGGCCTTCCACACTACAAATGTATAGAACTGTTATTCCGTATTTTTATCTGTCTTGGTTTCATCCTATGAATTCTTGTGCTTTGTAACTGGGGACTCTTTGACTCAGAGTTCTAAATGCCTTATCCCTAAACAGCCAATTCTAGCCTTTCAGAGGACAGAACCATGGCAGTTAAAGTGCTATAATTGTGTAGTGTGAATAACACAAAGACATTTCTCACAGCTCTCAGGGAGCCTGTGTGTAGTGGTATGGTTGGCTTTAGAGTTCACTAACATCTCTGGATCCTATCTACTCAATAGTCATTGTCCCAGTGGGAGGTAATACAACTCAGAATTCCTTGCACTCTGTGGGTAATCTACACTGTAGAATTAATAAAGTTTTTAACTGCCATGGCTCAGTGCTATGGAAGCCAGGCATTTGTAGTTTGGTGAGACACCAGCACTCTTTGGCTAAAAAACTTGTAAAACTGCAACTCCCATGATTTCATAGCATTGAATTTTGGCAGTCAAAATGGTTTCAAACTCCATTAATTCTACAGTGTAGATGCATCCTGAAGTGGCTACCTTCTTCTAACTGACAGCCCATTCAAGGCCATTAGGTTCACCGGGTTTATTCTAAAAGTAATATAGAATATATAGAATATAGGGGCTGGGCTGTAGCGCAGCTGTTGAGCAGCTGCCTTAAATCACTCTGACCATGAGGTCATGAGTTCGAGGCCAGCCCATGGCGGGGTGAGCACCCGTCAATTAAAAATAAAAAATAGCCCCTGCTCGTTGCTGACCTAGCAACCCGAAAGATAGTTGCATCTATCAAGTAGGAAATAAGGTACCACTTATAAAGTGGGGAGGCAAGATTAACTAATTTACGACCTGGAATGAGGAAGTGCCGTCAGTGTGGATGATGAAGCAGCTGCTCCCCCCTGTGGCCAGAATCGAACATCCCCTCAGAAGAAGGTTAACTTGCCTCTGCGTGTGTCTCTCAGTCTCTGTTTGATGTGTTTATGGGCATTGAATGTTTGTCCTATGTGTGTTATAATGTGATCTGCCCTGAGTCCCCTTCGGGGTGAGAAGGGCGGAATATAAATACTGTAAAATAAATAAATAAATAAAATAGAATATCAATTTCTGAAATAATATGAACACAATGTTGAAGAGTTCTATGTCTAAACATCACTTTCAGCATAATGAATTAACTTGATGGCCTTAGGAAATTTGACCTCTGGCTCTCCTTTTTCTTTGCAATATGTAGTTGATAATAACTAGATTCAAGCCAAAACATTAAGAGAAAAGTGTTATCTCTTTTGCTGATTAGAATAGATTGCAAAAAAGGTGTTAGAATGCTTTTTTCCTCCCCAGATCCCTTAAATTAACATCAGTCTGTAGCTATGTTCTACATTCTGCCTTTTTCTGCCCTGATAAACATTACTAGAAGCAATTACATTCTTTACCCATCATTTTGTGATCCATATTGACAACTTTTCACATGGCGAGTAATATGAAACAGAAAGTACTGACTGCACTCTGAATGTATTTCATTTGTTTTTCTTGATTAACTATGTGCAATTGTGGCATCTGTATGTGTCTCATGTGATTCCTGATAAGGATCATTTGAGAAAGAGGAACGACAGCAGATGAATGAATCAGATGCAAGATGGGAGAGATGGATAAACGAAAAGTAGCAAACAGATTTTCCTCAAAAATGAGAAATAAGAGAAAAATACTTGTTGGCAGTGTAATAAAGCACTTGGCCCATTTTATCATATGTGGTGGCAACGTCCACAAACTAAAAAAATATTGGACAAAAATTTAGAAAAAAATGAGAAACATACTAAACATAACATTATTTTTGAGCCAGAAATGTTCTTATTAGGTCTCATCCACAAACAAATCCCAAAAGAACATGAGATAATCTTTCAGTATATGGTATCAGCAGCTATGATACTGTTTGCAAAATATTGGAGACAACAGACAACACCCACAGTGGAGGAATGGATGACGAAATACATGGAGCTCTCTGAAATGGTCAAACTGACCAGAAGACTACAGAACCAGAATGAAAACATTATTTAAAAAGACTAGGAACCATTAACTACCTAATTGGAAAACTTAAAAATAACACTCGGCTTTCTAAATTGAGTAATTAAAAAAAAGAAAGACAATCAAATCTTTGAATCATAAGGTCTCAGCTCTTAAAAGTAATATTTTTGCTCTCACACTTAAATACTAATTATGGAATCACCAAATTGCTTGTATGATATTTTGATAATGTATAATTTATTAATTTATTAATTGTACAATTTCTTAACTACAGTAGAGTCTCACTTATCCAAGCTAAACGGGCCGGCAGAAGTTTGGATAAGCGAATATCTTGGATAATAAGGAGGGATTAAGGAAAAGCCTATTAAACATCAAATTAGGTTATGATTTTACAAATTAAACACCAAAACATCATGCTTTACAACAAATTTGACAGAAAAGGCAGTTCAATATGCAGTAATGTTATATTGTAATTACTGTATTTACAAATTTAGCACCAAAATATCACGATATATTGAAAACATTGACTACAAAAATGGCTTGGATAATCCAGAAACTTGGATAAGTGAGGCTTGGATAAGGGGCAGGGGGTTGGACTGGATGGCCCATGAGATCTCTTCCAACTCTATGATTCTATGATTCTATGTATTCATACATACATATTTTTAAAGAAAATGTTTTTTTAAATATTAAAAAATCCTAGTATCATTGTTTGTTAATGATAAAAGATAGCAGTTTCCTTGTAATAATTAGAAAGAAAGAAAAATAGCCTTACCTATTGGTCCTAGTAAACTCCATTGTAATGCATGCAATAACTTCACAGTGGTCTTCAAATCAGTGGATTTTTCAGCCTTAGTGGAGTCATTATATATGCATTTGTTATATCTTTCCTGCTACCGTGTGTCCAGAATGGTGAATTATATGGTTTGATTCATCATTAAATTAAAAAAGAGAAAAATACAAAGAATTGTGTGACCATTTGATGCTTTCTAAAGACTGAGTCCCATACTTAAAGTATTTGTTGGAAGAATTCAGTTTGGTCCTGACCATAGCATTAACTTATGGTTAATGCAAGGTTGTTGTAATGATTAAAAAATAATAAATACCCCTTTAAGACCCTGAGGAAGGGTACGGATACTTAGGCTCCCAACTCATACACTGCCAAATAATACAGATTGAAACTGCCTTATATGGTCAGTGTAGAAAATGTATAATAATGGCATCATTTGCTTCATTCTGGCTTAAATGATCTCATCATATTAAGGCAGAGAAACGTCTTCTCCCTGCATCTTTGCACTGTCGGCACAGAGTTCCCTAGAGGCTATCACATGACACAGGGCTACCTCTGGTGGAGTTCTGTTCCAACAGCATGCCAACAGTGTTGTAGCAGCAGAGCCCAGTGGCACAAAAAAGGCACTGGAGCTGAAGAGGAAGCAGAGGATAGTGGGGAAACATCATGGGAGAACGGACCCTGATGGTAGGGAACACAGCCCTCTGGGGAGATAGGGCAGAATATAAATAAAGTTTATTATTATCTTATTATGACACAGCAAACAAGATAGATATGCTGGATTTCGTATCACAAAATCATAAGTCGAACACTTCCCAAGTGTCTAGGACTGTGTGATGTATTTTCGGATGATGCGTGCAGATTCCAGTAGGGTGGCCTTTTGCAGTTGGCAGATTGTGATTTTGTCAATGTCTATTGTTTCCAAATGTCGGCTGAGATCTTTTGGCACGGCACCCAGTGTGCCCATCACCACTGGGACCACCTGCACAGGTTTCTGCCAGAGTCTTTGAAGTTCAATCTTGAGGTCCTGATAACGGCTGAGTTTTTCCTGTTGTTTTTCGTCAATGCGACTGTCACCTGGGATGGCAACATCAATGATCCAAACCTTTTTCTTTTCCACGACTGTGAGGTCTGGTGTGTTGTGTTCCAGAACCTTGTCAGTCTGGATTCGGAATTCCCATAGTATCTTTGCTTGCTCATTTTCCAATACTTTAGCAGGTTTATGATCCCACCAGTACTGCTGGCAGGCGGTACTTGAGGCATAAGTTCCAATGAATCATTTGGGCCACATAGTTGTGCCTCTGTTTGTAGTCTGTCTGTGCAATATTCTTACAGCAGATGAGGATATGATCAATGGTTTTGTCGGTTTCATTGCACAGTCTGCATTTTGGGTCATCAGCTGATTTTTCGATCTTGGCCTTAATTGCATTTGTTCTGATGGCTTGCTCCTGGGCTGCAAGGATCAGGCCTTCTGTCTCCTTCTTCAGGGTCCCATTCGTGAGCCATAGCCAGGTCTTCTCCTTATCAGCTTTTCCTACAATTTTGTCAAGGAACTTTCCATGCAATGTTTTGTTGTGCCAGCTGTCAGCTCTAGTTTGTAGTGCGGTTTTCTTGTACTGGTTTTTTGTCTGCTGTGGTTTGAGGAGTTTCTGATTTTTGACTTCAATCAAAGCAGGTTCTTCACTTTGCTTTACATATTCTGCCAGGACATGTTCTTCTTCTTTGACTGCTTGTTTGACTTGTAAGAGTCCTCTGCCCCCTGATCTTCTAGGCAGATATAGCCGGTCAACATCACTGCGAGGGTGCAGTGAATGATGAATGGTCATGAGTTTTCTTGTTTTTCTGTCCAAATTGTCCAGTTCCGCCTGTGTCCAATTTATAATGCCAGCAGTATATCTTATGACAGGTATGTTATTGTTATTTCCATCTGTTGTTATTTCCATCTGTTCCATTTTGTTCTGTGAGAATTTTCTTTCAAACTCCTTTATCCACCCAGCATTTTTGTTGTAGTTCTTATTATTTTCCCAAAGTTCTTTCCAGAACTTCGTTGTTGCAGTTTTCTCTGGCTTTATGGTTACTGTGTCTGTTGTTTGGTTCAGACTCTGGTAGAACCATCTTTGGTCTGATTGAAACAGTTGATTTTGTCTGTACTGGATGATTCTGGCTTCATATCTTTCGATTTTTCTGGCTGTTGCTGTAATTTGTTCTTTCACGATTTCCAAAGCTTCTTCAATTTTTCTAGTGTTCAGCCAGTACTTTCATATCAGGTATTGCTTGATTTTGTCATTCTTCAGTTTCCTCTCTTTCATATTTTTTGAGGTTACTTGCATCTGATCTGAGTTTCTTGGTTTTCAACTCCAGCCTGACCTTCCATTTTGGTTTTCCAGTCGATTTTCTTTGGGGCTGCCTTGGTTGTAGGAGCCCAAGCTCTTCTGTTACTATCACTGCTGCACTGTAGGCATACTGGTTTGTTTGTTCAATTGATGTTATTTGGACAGTGGTGAGTACTGTATTCACATCTTTTATGAGAGGCGCCAGGTGTCTCTTGGGCACTGTTTTTAGAGTTGGGAGCCGCTGTCTTTTTGCATTTGCTGCAGCATGAGCCATGATCTTATCCTTGAGTTCTTGTTGTCTTGCTGTCCAGGTTCCTGGTGGTTCAACAGGTGTTTCAAGTGCTGGTTCATTATTATTATTATTATTATTATTATTATTATTATTTTCTCCACTGTCCCCCACTTTACAATGGGCCATCTGATGAGAAACTTATTGAATCCTTCTGCAAGTGCCCGGCACTTTGGAGAAGCCCCGGCCATTTTGCTAGACAGCAGCGTGGCCTGGGCTTTTCTAAATCGGGTCCTTGGGGAAGGGAAGAGCCTCCTCCCTTCCACAAGCACCCAGCACTTTGGAGAAGTGCAGGCCATGTTGCTAGGCAGCAGCACGGCTTGGTCTTCTCTAAACCGGGTGCTAGCCGAAGGGAGGACACTCTTCCCTTCTGCAAGTACCCGGCTTGCTGGAAAGGATAATAGGGCCTACCTATTATCCAGCAGTTCAGGTTATCCGACATTCGGCCCTCCCGTTAATCTCGGATAACAGGAACTCTACTGTAATGATAATAAAAATATTATTATTATTATTATTATTATTATTATTATTATTATTATTATTAATAATAATAATAATAATAATACCCTGCCCCCTCTACCTGAAGGGAGCCGTAGCAGCTTGCAACAAGTAACAAATACAAAAAAGTATAGCAAAAATACAAAACAGTAACAAACAATAAAAAATTAACAACTTAATACATTTTAAAATAATATAGGTATTAATAAATAGCAATTAAAAGCTATTTGCCCTTTAAAACAATTTAGATATGTATCGCCGTTTAAACCAGTCATTCCTATTATCAAATTATCCAGCAGTAATAATAATAATAATAATAATAATAATAATAATAATAATAATAATGATAACTTTATTTTTATACCCCACCTCTATCTCCCCAAAGGGGACTCAGGGTGGCTTACATGGGGCCAAGCCTGAATAAAAACAATAGCAATATAAAACACAACAATAGACAAAAAACATGCACAATTATAAAAATTTAAACATTAGCCAATAAAAAGAAATGACAAGATCTAATAAAAACATGGATTAAAATGGAGAGGTTGTAAAAGTAGACTGGGTAAGGTGCACCATGTAAATATTGTAATTATGATTATAGCCTCATGGTCATTCAAGTCCTGTTCAATAGATACAGTCTAGCCATTCTCAAAGGCTTGCTTAAATAGCCAAGCTTTTTCCTCCCTAAAAATTAACAAACTGGGTGCTTGTCTTATTTACTTGAGGAGAGCATTCCAGAGTTTGGGGGGGGCACTATAGAGAAGGCCCTCTCCCTCATCCTCACCAACCTCACTTGTGAGGGAGGTGGGACTGAGAAGAGGGCCTCTCCAGCAGATCTTAAGATCCAAGCAGGTTCATAGGGAGAGATGCGATCACGTAAACAGGCAGGACCCGACCTGTATAGGGCTTTGTAGGTAATAACCTGCACTTTGAATGATTTTATATCCATGAAACCTCATGCTGAAATAAAAACCAGTTAATCTTAAAGTGGTGCCTCATTTCTTCTCCCCCAGTATTTTACACTTGATCTGACAGAACAATGGTATGCAAGTTTACTGAGAATAAAGTCTCCCTTGTATTCAGTGTGTCTTGTCCCAGGTAACTGTGCACGGGATTGCAACCTGAATCACACAGTCAGGAGAAAGGAACTCAAAACAGTGAAATTCATTTCTATACAAAATTATGGCAAAACTCCCATTGATTTTAATAGCCTTGGACTGCAGCCAAGGACTGCAGAAGCAATTTAGGTATTTGGCATATTATCGTCCCTTCTTGGATGGTGAAGAAGGAGCAAGCTGTGTACTTACTACTTACATTAATAGCAACATTACTAAATAAAGAAAAGATACATGTCTACCTATAAAGCACCAACAGCTACTCAGTACATGATCAATAACAACAATGATAATGGCACTAGAGAAGCTAACTTTGATTTTGTATGAAAATGACATTGCACAGTCTTGCATCTTGACTATTTAAAAAGAGCCTTGATGACCATATAGCATGTGGGAGGATGCCAGCTTATATTACCCATAGTACATGAATGCTACATCATAACAGTGGCAAGCCCTGAACAAAAAAGAAAAGAAAAGAAAGTTCAGCTTAGTGAACAGTTAAAGAAAAAGAAACTGTTTATCCCCTTGGACTTCAAAGATCCACAATTTCCACAGACACACATATTTAGTGCACCCACTGTCTACTCTAGGTAATCACTTCTCTTTATTTTTCACTAAATCATTATTTCACTCAATTTTTAAAAAAAGTTCATTAAAATGTATCTACATTTCATCCTATAACATTCAAACAAACAGCTAAAAAGATTTTTTTATTCTGCTATGATTCTTTCTGAAATAAAAACATAAAACTCAATTCAACATAGCATCAGTAAACCATTTATGCAGCAGATTCTGTGACTGTTTCTGCAAATTGACTTCACAATTGAAAAAGTGTTAGATCTTTTCAATTGTTCATAATCCATTACTCAGAATCAATGAGTAGAAACATATTTAAGCTGCTAGAATGACACCGTTGGAGACTCTCCATTGTTTTATCATTATAAGCATAGTTATCATCTATCAACTGACCTCTCTGCTTCTTATGATTTTTGCTATGGGCAGAGGCGGTCCAACCACCAGGCAAGGGAGGCTTTTGCCTGTGGCACCATCTTTGGGGGGCACCGTTGATGCCCCGGGAGGATGGCGCCACCCCCCACCTCCTCCTCCTCCTCCTTTCCAGGCCTTCCTGCAGGGGGTGGGGCTGCAAGGGGGCGGGGCCATACAGCCTGGCCCACCCCTGTGCCATGCGGCCCAGCCCCTGTGGCCCCGCCCCTACTCGAGGCCAGGGCTGCGAATGAGCCATGTCTGAAGGGAAGGCCACAAGCACTGCCGGCCCTTTCCCCTTGCCTTCTGCCTTGAGGGAAGAGGGCAGCCCCTGGGCTCAATGGCTGCTGGGCCAAGAGAACCAGGGCCCTGGACTCATCGGATCCATTTACTACTGAAACGTGGGGGGGGGGAGGGGTTAAACAGTAACCAAGGGCCTCCAGGAAAACTGGAGCTCCCTCGGGCTCCCGCTCCACCTCTGCCTCACTTTCCCTCCTCCCCCTGCCATCCATCCCCCCTCCCACTGCCTGGTGCCCCTCAGGTGCATCTATATGCAGGCTCCGAGGCAGTTTGGCACCACTTTCCCTGCCCCCTACCTGAGGGTGCATCTATATGTATCCTGCTCCGCCCCCTCCCTTCCCAGCTGAGCCCTCTGCAAGGCTATTCAATGCTAATCAAGGCGGCCAATTGCAACATTAGAAATTGTGGGGGTTATTGGAAATAATAATCAACCAGTGTTTAAAAAAACTCTAAATAAATAAAGTAAATAAAGAACAGCACTCAGAAGACAGGAATTCCAGACACGAAACAATCAGGGACAGCTAACACCTCCCAACAAAGGATTCCCCCAGGCAGGAAGCAGCCAGGCTTTGGAGCTACAAGACTATTTAATGCTAATCAAGCTGGCCAATTGCAATGTTCACACTTGCCTCAAGCAGAAAAGAGTTCTTTCTCCCTCCCTGGACACCATTCCACAGATATATAAACCCCACTTGCCTAGTTTCCAACAGACCTCACAACCTCTGAGGATGCCTGCTATAGATGTGGGTGAAACATCAGGAGAGAATGCTTCTGGAGCATGGCCATACAGCCCGATAACTCACAGCAACCCCTTGATTCCAGCAATTAGGCACTATATAGAAATTCATTTTTGCTGAGTATAACAACTCCTGAAGAAGGGGATTTTCTCCCTGAAACAGGCTACAAAAATACCCGGGACCCCTGTAGACTTGGGACTTTATTTGGACTTTACTTTCGAAGACTTTTTTTGAGAGCGGTGCTCCATCATTATTTTCTTCATTCCAGTATACAGCAACACGACCAACCATCTGTTTAAATTGTTTGGAAGATATTTTCATTGACTATGTATCCCTGAAGCCTATATACATTGGAACCAATACCAGACTTGAATAACTTTTGTGTTAGAGCTGTTGCTCCTTTTCATTTTGTCTGGCATGGCCAAATTGAGCTTTGTACGGGAAACTTTAATAATATATGTTATTTGGACACATTTTCTTTGTACATAGACTATCGTATGTTTGTATAGATACTTTACAAGTATTCTGGGATTTTGTATAGTATTCACCACATCAGTGTCACCTGGCCCTTTTTGTTTTGTTTTTCTGATTTTTTTGTAGATTCTTTCCAATCCTAGTGTAGTGTGTGAAGAAAAAGAATGCTAAGTTCTATGGAGAGCAAGTGAGGCCTAAATGTACATAACTGAACATTATGTGGAAAAGCCTATTATAATCATTTTCAAGGATATAGTATGTACATTTCAGGGGGAAGATACACATCAATTCATAAATCAGAAAAGATCCATAAAATGCAAAAAAAAAAAGTAGTATACTGGGCCCAAACAAACTTAATACTGGAAAAATGGTTAACTGTGTAGAACAGCAACCACAAAAAATCAAATCCTCCAATTCCGTGCTCCAGTGAAAAGTGTCCAGTTATGAATCTCCCCACAGAGGTTCATACACACCTGTCCTGCTCAGAAGTGCTGTGCGGACTCCCATTTATTCTAAAAGGCCAAGTTTCTATCAGCACAAGCCTTCACTTTTGACTCCCTTGTATTTGTGGTTAGCTTCTGACAGAAAAGAAAACATAACTGACAGAACAGTGAATTACCACCTGCTCAGCCTGCAACTTTTTCCTTTGATGTCAACTTCAGAGAGCACAGGCACTCACACAATGTACCTGACAAAATTCTTGCCGCATACTTCAAACAAATGAAAGCGCCACTGGTTGAAACAAAGCATAGGAAATGAAATAACATAATAGAACAGCCATCATGTTTTGTTAAACACCAAAAGTGCAACACTTTCACATACTAATGTTTCTTGGAAACAGGTTGTAACATATCATTAAAACCATCAGAAATGAATGTTACATCTTATAAGCAGAGCAGTATTTTAATAATTAGCTAAAATTCCTGTTGAATAACTACTGCCACTGTCCCTGGTATTATGTACATAGTAAGCCAAGTTTCTTTTTTCCTGAAGCAAGAATAGGGAATGGGTGAATGGATTTAAATTGGATTTAATTTCATTGTGCTGTGCTTTACCCCACACACCCTTTTCATTATATGAATGCTCATCTGAAATCTGTTAGGAACATGAACTAGAAGTACTTAAAAATTGACACTCATGTTGCATGTCCCTCAACTGTTCAGTATATGATGTACTTCTGAATAATGTTATGAGGTTGGTGAAAGAGTGTGGTTTTTTCAATATCCACAAAACCTGACATGTTTCTGCCAGTTCATATATAAGAATTAGGAGCCCCCAGTGGAGTAGTGGGTTAAAGCCTTGTAACTTGAAGGTTGGGTTGAGGACCTGAAGGCTGCCAGGTTCGAATCCCACCCAGGGAGAGTGCAGATGAGCTCCCTCTATCAGCTCCCACTCCATGCGGGGACATGAGAGAAGCCTCCCACAAGGATGGTAAAAACATCAAAACATCCGGGCATACCCTTGGCAACATCCTTGCAGATGGCCAATTCTCTCACACCAGAAGCGACTCAGGTTGCTCCTGACACGAAAAAAAAACATCTAAGAATTTTAAGAGACATTTGTCATTATGACAATGCTGGCAATGATGATGGTGATGGTGATGATGTTGGATAAGAAGTAGAAAGAATTTCTAAACTGTTCAGGCCCAGCTTATCTGTCCGAACGTGTCTCCCACTACGACCCACCTCGAAGCTTAAGATCATCAGATGAGGCTCTGCTCACGGTCCCGTCAGCCTCACAGGTGCAGCTGGCGGGGACGAGAGACAGGGCCTTTTCAGTAGTGGCTCCACGCCTATGGAACGCCCTCCCCATTGAAGTCAGGCAAGCTCCCTCCCTCCTATCCTTCCGTAGGAATGTTAAAACTTGGTTGTGGGGCCAGGCCTTCGAATAAGAATCAGCAGCATTAATTACTATTATGTACGCTGGAACTCAATTGACAGACCCAGTCTTTTAAACTTGAACACGCCTATCTGTATTTTATAATGCATTTTATGAATGTTTTATGTAAGTTAATTTTTAACTGATTTATATTGTATTGTACAGGTTTTATATGTGTGTTTTATTGTAAGCTGCCCTGAGTCCCCTGTTGGGTGAGAAGGGCGGGATATAAATATTGTAATAAATAAATAAATTAATAATAAATTTCTGAAGGAATTGCCCATCCCTTCATTTTTTGTTTAATTTCCTCCTTTTTAACATTCCTGTGTTTTAAACCTAAGGTTTCTTTCGATGGAAGAGAAGTGTGATACCATCATTTAACTGGAAGTACAGATTATTTGGTGGGTTAAAAGAAAAGGAAAAACCCAGCAGGCAGACAGGCAAAGAAATTTGCTTCGTTTACCCCGACATTAGCAATAAACATTAGAATGGCAAGTTGATTCTGAGAAGCCCAGAGTTAGACAAATTCATATGTACATTCAGTTCTAATTAAGTAACAAAGTCATGCATTGCAGCTTAAGGTCAGATCAGTTTCCTTCCCTTACTATGTTACTTCAGAGCAGCTTTAATTGCCACAGCCAAGTAATAAAATTGAAACCACACCAATAGATGTATCTGGTGGTAAAACAAAAGGACCTCTTTGTGTCTGTCAGTAACTCAAATTGCTGGTCGTTCTTTCTTTAAAAGAAATGTGCCATTTATATACTGTATACAAACATGAGCACAAAGACACAAAAGAGGGCAAATCTCTGCCAAATTGCTTAGGTCAGATTCAGACACTTAGACAATCTGAAGAACTTTTGTCTAGGCGATAGAAAGTGCCGATATCTCGGTCTCCTCCAATTCTTTCTGCTAGCTTCTTTCCCAGAGATAGGGCATTCCCGATTTTATAATGGAGATACTTAAGTAGCAGTCATTTTTGCCAATTTATTATTTCCATGAGTAGGCTTTGCAGCATACCTGATGGTGATTAGTGGATCAAATCTGATATTGAAACTAAGTGGTTTCTCATGTGTTTCCATTAAAGAAAATCCCTATTTCTGGCTTTTGATTAAAGGGATGCCCAGGTAGGTTTGCAATGCATTCCTAACAATATTCTGAGGAATGTATTACACTACACTGCTATAGTGTTATATTCCACTTTAACTTCCCTGGGAGAATCCTGTGGAATTCTGGGATTTACAGTTTAGGGGTAATTAGAATTCCCAACCAGAGACCTTCTCGGCTTCACTAAACTACTATCTCCAGAATTTTATAATGTATGTATTGTCTACATATTTCTTATTCACGCCATATGCCTGTCCTTTAGAAAAACTTTGAAGTGCAGTTTTAATCAAATTTGGATGTTGACATCACCACTATTCACAAACATATCCAGAAAACATTGTCATGATATTTCATGCTGTGTTACCTTGAAGAAAACTGGATGATGGGACAAGTTCTGAGAAAATTATTGCAGCAAAATTCAGCAATTTCCAGAAAGATGTCTGAATATTGAAATCAAACTTTATGTGTAGCTGTCATCACCTTTGTACTACCATTTTGTATTTAATGTGTCCCTGTCATTCTCTAGGTGACTCTGCAGCCAGGCAATTTGAGAATTTAGTTAATGACTTGCACACATAGGCACAAGCAACATTCTATTTAGATAGCACTGGATGCTCACTGAGCATTTGTAATGTAAAAAGGTAGTTTTGTTTGCATGATAGCTCCAATTGTACTTGTGTCTGTTCAAGTGAAGAGACAAACCTGGGGCATAGTTTTTACTCTGCAACTGAATGTCATCTGACTCCCAGGTTGTGTAGACACCAGAATACCATGCTATACTAATATTGTCAACATGATGCATCTCTTACAGCACTTCCAGACAGTGCTAAAAGCCACGTTGAAGTGGATTAAAATAGTATGGGTTGTAATCTCCACCAACCCAAACCCTGGGCTTTCTGGGGAGGGGGGGGCATGCCATCCCTACTGAAATGAAGTTACTCCAAAGACCCCAATGTACTCCCTAAAACTTACTTTAAAAGGGCCCTGGCCACCATAAAGCTTCTCCTTGCATTCTCTTGGCATGAAAAAATTATGCCTGAAAATATGGGAGGAGTGAGGAGGAAAATCCCTCCGGCTTCTCAGGCGCAATTTTTTTCAACCAGGAGGATGCGAGAAGCTTAATGGCAACCAGGGACCTTTTAAAGTAAGTTTTAGGGGGAAATCAGGGGCTGAAGGGAGGGGAGTATCCTTCCGCACCATTGGGCTGCAGGATCCGAAAAGGTATGGGATGGCTGTGGGAACTGACTGTCATTTGGATATCTCTGGTATAAACCAAGACAGGCCCCATATTTTAAGCCTGTCTGAATGGACCCTTAGCATAGTAGCCCTCAATGTTACACTGCCTTGGAGCTTGAGCACACATGGAAAGACCTCAGTGCTATTATTGCTTTTGTTATTCATTTATATAGTGTTGTCAAAAATGACTTTGTACAAAAATGAACTAGTAACTCAGCCTTGATAAAAGTATGAAAATATAAAACCAATAAAATATGATTGTTTTAAAGAAATGTGAACATACATTCTATAGAAGTAAGAGATACTTTTGGATATGCAGTTTTTTAAAATAAGTTATAAGGCAGATTTAATCCCTTTATTGGGAGACAGGTTGGACATGATTTCATCAAAATGAAAGTAGCTGATGCTGACTCACCCCACATTGCCCTCACATCAAAATAATCCATACAATTAATATTCCTGATTTTTTTCAAGTTCTTGCTAAAGTGAAGAGGCTCTCTTCTTTAGTCCATACTCGCACCAGTGAGAGAAACTATAGAGTCCACAGCAGACCTCAGTCCTTGGAGATGCATAAATAGGAAGAGGTACTCCTTCAGGTGAGGTCCTAAGCCTTTTAAGGCTTTAAATCACCTGAATCATACTGGAATCTTATTGACAGCTAGTCAAAACACAAGTCTATTTTTGTTAATTTCACTGACAGATGCTTTGTTTGCTTAAGCTGTAGAGCTCAAGATAGGATGCAGCCCCGAATCGTTGTGTTTGGAGAACAGTTAGAATCAAGTAAAGAACTAATTCTCTCTGTCTTCTCTTTCTCTTATTTCCTGTCCCAGCTGATCTTTTCCTTCACCTCCATCACATCACTTCTCAATTCAGTGCTATTTCCCCCCTGGCATTCTTCTGGATAGCCTTTAATATTTAAATTACAGAATGCTGATTTGTTGTACTTTATCAATAAAATTCATTGACTGAAAAAAAAACTCACATTTAATCTATGTTACTCTCCTGAGCACCTTACAAGGCTCTTCCCTGACTAGATTTAAAAAATGAAGTTGTGTAGAACATATTTTAGAAAAGGTTGTGGGATGTTTGCATGATGTGAAAAAGTTAGCACTATGAAACTATACAACACCATCTTCTCCAAATGTCTTCAGTAATTTTTTCAATTTTAACTTCTGTGAGCTCCTTTTTGGACTGCTGAAAGAGTAGCTACACATGTAGGTAGGAAATAAATAAAGACACAAATACTATTATAAAACCTGAGAGAACATGGCTACATTTATTCAATCTTCAAGAAAATTAGTCAGAATCCGGGAAAGGATTGGGCATAAACAAAGATGTAGGGCACAGTGCAAACTAGAGGGATAAAACTTCACTTGTTGGTTCACTATCAAAAAGACAGACAATTTGATAAAAGTTTTTTACAGCAAACAAATACTATGCAGCAGAAATAACAAGCAAATCCTTCATTTTCTCCTATGTGCATCTGTTGATTTTGTCACTTTCTTTTTGAATCAGACCTTTATAATCCAAGTACTGTACTTGAACTATTACTGCTAAGGTTTCAACAATAACTGCATATTCCTTTATAATTAGCTTTAATTCTCTGAACCAAAAAAACACAACTAAACAATTTTCTTTTTTTCTTTTTAATAATAATGAACCAATTGAGTGTTATTTTTCTTCACAGAACATCTGTGAATATTCTCACTCAAGTCCCAGGGGGGGAAAAAAACTGTGTTAGATGTTAATAAGATCACAAGTTTAATTGATAAAATCAGGCTGGAAGGGGGAAAAAACTCTTAAAAAGAGCAGCACCAGCCATGGCACACATACCTTCTTCACCTCAGTGCTATAAACAGAAGGCAACATCCATTGTTTAGCAATATAATAAATAGTTTGGAAATGTTCTAGTAAAAGCCCATTCCAACTGGACTCAGGAGAATAAGCCTACTAACCATTTGCCCTATCTAACAGTTTTGTTATCATAGAGTGTTCACTTGAATTAGTTAGAAAGACATAGGGTGCCCTCTGTGTCTCTGAGTAATCATAAACAATGCAGGTAAAATAATATTTGCAATAATAATATTTTACCTGCATTGTTTATGATTACTCAGAGAGACAGAGGGCACCCTAAGATTATATTGCTAAACAACGTAGTTCTACAGAAGCACAACGTGGTTCTACAGAAGCACTGAAGCAGTGGAGTTGCTTTATATTAAGAATCCATTTCACCAACGGCTTTCCATAAGCTGCTTCCTCTCAGAAAACTGTTCTTACAACCTTTCAGAGATGTTGCATTTTCTGTGACAACTAACACCTTCAAACCAGTCTAATAGAAACAGAAGCCCTTTCCCCCATCTATTCATGCACATGCACATGCACACACTTATGTGCTCAGATATCCAGCGGTGCTTTCTTTCTAAAGTTAAGTAAATCTTAGAGGGCTATGCTGGCCCTTTGGCCTCCATCTCTACTTTGCTCTCATGAAATACAGTGAATCTGAAGTGGAGAGCCTTTTGTATTCATGGAGGCTCTCCAATTGATTCTGAACTCTTCCAACTCATCTCCCTTCATGCAAAGAAGGAAGCAATGAAATTTCTGAGATTAATGCATTCTTATTGTTGCACTCCTCTTTAGTCATCCCAAAGGGGAGCACCTTAACAAAGATAAAGTCTAAGCAATTTGAAGATTAAGCACACAACATTCTGCTTCTGCATGCAAGAGCTATTTATTTTACTTACCACCGAACTAGGCCTACTGGTGTTTTGACATGTTTTTTTCCAAGGAGGGAGGGAGGATTCATAGAACACTTCGACACACAATTTAGGAAGGATTACATGTGCCACTTTCTTTCAAACTAAGACTTTTGATTCCACTACTATCTAGTAACAAAACTATATAATTATATTATTCACATACATAGATCAAATAAAGTGGCATTTATTTCACTCAGCTTTCAATTGTTGTTGTTGTTGTTGTTGTTGTATACACAATACGATTAGTACACAGCAAACAAAATCACCATGCTGGCTGTTGTATTGGATCACACATTGGACACTTCCCAAGTGTTTGGACTATGTGATGTATCGGCAAATAATGCGTATAGATCCAAGTAGGGTGGCCTTTTGAAGCTGACAGATAGTAATTTTGTCAGCACTGATTGTTTTCAAGTGTTGACCCAGTGTGCCAGTCACCAATGGGATGACCCTTATGGCTTGTGCCAGAATCTTTGCCATGCGATCTTTAAATCCTCATATTGTGTCAGCTTTTCCAGTGCTTCTCATTGATTCTGCCGGCACCTGGGATTGCAACATCAATGATCCATACTTTGTTTTTTAGCATGATCAGGAGGTCTGGAATATTGTGCTCCAAGACTCTGTCAGTCTGGATTTCAAAGTCCCAGAGTAGTTTTACGTATTCATTTTCTGTAACCTTTTCAGGCTTGTGATCCTACCAGTTCTTTGTCACAGGCAGATGGTATTTGTGGCACAAGTTCCAATGGATCATCTGAGCAATAATATTATACCTCTGCTTGTAGTCCATCTGTATGATCATCTTACAGAAGCTGAGGATGTGATCCATCATTTCGTCTGCTTCCTAGCAGAGTCTACACTTGGGATCTGTAGTCAACCCTTCGATTCTGGCTTCGATGGCATTTGTCCTAATTGCTTGTTCCTGGTCTATAAGAATCAGGCCCTCAGTCTCCTTTTTCAAATCATCATCATCATCATCATCATCATCATCGTTATCATTATGTTTATTTATATCTTGGAAAGTGCCTGGATGGTAGGCTGGCTCCCTCCCACTCAGCGGCTGGTGGAATGGCAGTTAAAGATGGTGGGAGGGTCACTCAGCGGCTACTGGAAAGTGCCTGGATGGTAGGCTGGCTCCCTCCCACTCCTTTTAAAAGGTCACCCAAAAACAAGAAGGGCAAAGAATATCTGTATGCTCAAGGAAAGCATCAATATGGTTACAAGCAAAGCAGATATGGTAGTCAGATGAAGCCTATCTTCTGCAAGAAGGTAAGGACTATGATGAAGATTGCGCTGAGGCTGGAGTATGTAGAACCCAACTGCCTGTCCAAGGGGACTCTGGCCATTAAGTGGTGCAAGCACTTCAAGTTTTGAAGACCTTGTGAATGTGTCCAGTTGGAAACTGTGCAAGGCTAACAAAAGGGCTGTGATGCATTACATTCAACAGCAAATTGTTTTTGTAATGTGCGCCTTCAAAATTCAGGTGAACATTACATTCAATGGTACCTTATACTTGAATAAATGCAGTATTTCTCTTAAAGTTTTGGTACTGGCACTGTATCACTTCCAAAATGATATCTCAATATTCATCCACTATATAGCCATTTTTGAGGATCATATCAATAAATACAACAAAAAGTGAGGCGACAGCACTGTTTTAAAACATTTAAATGTAAGACAAACATGTTTACCTTGTATATTAGAAATTAGTTCCACCAGGAAGTGCTGAAGCCTAAAAGTCATGGCATTTATTTTTATATCCCTTTAGACCACTTGGGTGTTCTTCTCAATACCCTGACCCATCTTCTTGTCACATTTAGCTGCAGTTTCTGATGAATAATAAATGGGGGAAAAATCTGAGGTATGGAAATGTACTATTCTGTGTTTTGTTCTCTCTTCTTTTACTTCACATTGATCATGGTGAAGATGGATTATGTCTTCCCATGCTAATATGAGATATGGCTTATGTCAGGGTGGAGAAAAAAGAGTGAAAAACTTTGTGTGCTGTCCTTGTCTTTGGCTCCATACTGTTTCCCACTGCATCCTACATATTTCCTATCCAGAATCACTCCCTATTTTATATGTCATGTCTGTTTGGAGCTCATGACAATTGCCATCATGGCAGGAATATATTTTGTGCACACTTCTTTGTTGTGGGTATGCCAAGGATGTTCAGTGTGTCCTCGTTCCTTTGTAGAGCTTTTAACAACACATTTCATGATTTTCAAAATAAATTAAACACCATTTGTTGCTTTTGTCATGCAAAGTAGTAATTACGACTTCAGAAATAGTCTTTTAACTAAGCGCAGCTTCTTATCTCCTCAGTCCGAGCAAGCAGTTGGGCAGCGTGTTGCACAGAATCACAGTTGTATGCTTAACGGTATTCATATTTTAAAACAGATTTACATTTGCAACCACTGAACACCAAAGGATAGCTGCAGGGACTGGAAAATTGACGTTTCCTACCTGCTCTTCCAAGTTCCAAAGCAGTCTTTCCTTTTGCAATGGCCAGTATTATACATATTGATTTTGAAAAGACTAGTGATGTCATTTTAATACAAGCAGTTTCCTATGCATTTCACCACTGAGTTCTCCCTTATGGTATTTTTATTCATTCTTTCCATCCTGCTTGGGAAATAAAATACCAGTGTATAAAATATATTCCATGTACTGTTTAGTTGTTTTTTTCTTGTGATAGAACAAGTGTATACTAGAAATGTCCACCCTAAGTTCCAAATGTTAGATTTTGGTATATATTCTGCAAAAAAAAAAGGAAAAAAAAGAGGTCAGTATCCACATACATCTGGTAGAAAGAAAACCCTGTTGAACATAGAGCCCTACCGAACAAGTACACAAATAATAGTGCAGCAAGACTGTGAGAATCCTAGACATCATATTTAGAGCTAGGATGTATGGTCTAGGGATGCAGAGACACATTAGAATTAATGCAGTTTGACAACAGTTTAATTGCCATGACTCAATGTTAGGGAATCCTGAGAGCTATAGTTTTATGAAATATTTAGCCTTCTCTGTCAAAGGTTTTGGAGAGGCACCAGTACTCATTGGCAGAGAAAGCTAAAGACCTCACAAAACTACAAATCTCAGGATTCCATAGCATTGGGCCATGGCAGTTAAAGTGTTGTCAAGATGGATTAAATGTATAGTCTAGGGCAGGGGTTCTCAAACTTTTTCAACCACAGAGTGCTTATAGCTTTAATTCTAGGACCCACTTTTAAGTTATGGGAGTTCTGAATGCCTTAGTGCATTTATCAGCATTTATTACAATACTGCAACCCCTTCCCTCCTTTTCTCCCTCTCCCTCTGTCCCTCTCGTCCCTTTCTCTCTCTCTCTCTCTCTCTCTCTCTCTCTCTCTCTCTCTCTCTCTCTCTCTCTCACACACACACACACACACACACACACACCAACACACTTTCCTACCCAGATGCCACCTCCACCCTTTTTACAGGTGTAGGCATCAGTCTGCAAATACTTGACCCATGTCTCTTTTTGCACAGAAAATTTATGATGTCAATGTTCCCTTGATTTTAGCAGGTGTGAAGCAGGGGACTTCTGAATTGAGAAAGGCCAAAATTAACCCCTAAGGCCAGTGCAGGCTTATACATCAATTAAGTTCCACTTAAGCCTTGTTTAGAAAGCTTACAGGGAGTGGTGGAGATACTTAGGAAGTGCATAGTTCACACAACTCTTTTTTGGGAGGGTGAATTTCACAATTATTTCAAGGCACCGGTGAGCCTGCTTTAGTCTTATCCACAAAACTCCAAATAGTCACATTAAAATGTCAGTGTGCTTCAAAGACCTCTCCACTTGACCAGGGAAAGCACCATCTAACAAATCGCTATCTGTTGTCTGTTTAAATAATATGTACATCAAACAATTTTAAAGCCAAATGAGAGAGGGAGACATTACATTATTTCTTTCTTTATTTCTTACAGAAATGAGGGCAGTGGGGAGGAATGTGGCAATGCAAGTTAAGGTCTTGGAATTAATCAGCCCCATCTGCATGCACAAAAGACATGACATAAGGAACGAGAGAGAAAACGTCTGAGACAAAACTGTGCTTCTTTTCACAGGCAATAGGGGAAATTAATGTCAGCACTAGGCTGAAGACATAAAGAGAGTCAAAATTAAAAGCCCTTTGAAAGCTTCCAACAAGATTCCTATAATCAGCTGAAAGATAAGTAATGATCAAAGCTGCCTTTAAAATAGTATTGTTCACCCCATTGGAGCTCTTTAAATGTACCCTACCATTCAGCAGAAATTACATGAGATTAGGGCTCAAACTATGCTATTGTTGCAATACGGAGACCAGATGTTTTAAAAGTGAGCTTTCCTCACTTAGATAGGCTTGAACGGCAGGAACAAAATAAATAAATAAAATGAAAATGGAGACAGCTGTGGTTTAAAAAGTGTTTAATTATTTACGTGTACTACCCATCTACCACCCATGGTATCGATATCCACTGGTGATCTATTCTCACACCAACTTCTCACAACAGTTTCATTAGTGTGCGTCATTTATTGAGGAGATTTTATGAAAGCTGAGAAGGAGCCCATGAATTATTTTTAAGACTTTTCAAGCACAGTGTCATTAATGTGGCATAATGTTGGTTTAGGCACTACTGCTTCTCTTAGGAAAAGTTACTTTTGGACTACCAGGCCCCTTTCACACAACTGTATGAAATCCCACATTATTGGCTTTCATTGGTTATTATTTAATATAATTGCTTATTTTAATTTAGTGTATAATGTTTAGTATTGTTCTTTGTTTAAATTCTTATGGTTTTTGTGTTGTCGAAGGCTTTCATGGCCGGGATCACAGGGTTGTTTGTCTTTCGGGCTGTGTGGCCATGTTCCAAAAGTATTCTCCCCTGATGTTTCGCCCACATCTATGGCAGGCATCCTCAGAGGTTGGTGAGGCATGGATAAACTGGGCAAGGAAGGAAAAAATATATATCTGTGGAGAGTCCAGGGTGTGGCAAGAGTCCTTTGTCAGTTGGAAGCCAGCATTAATGTTTCAGTTAATCACCCTAATTAGCATTGGAAAGGTTTGTTTCTTTCCAGGGGGCATCCTTTGTTAAGAGTCATTAGCCGTCCTTGGGGCTCCTCTGCTCTCAGAGTGTTGCTTCCCATCTACTGTTTTGATTTTTGAGTTTTTTAATACTGGTAGCCAGATTTTGTTCATTTTCATGGTTTCCTCCTTTCTGTTGAAGTTGTCCACATGCTTGTGGATTTCAATGGCTTCTCTGTGTTTTTGTTTTATGTAGGAATTGAATGTTTGCCTGTTGTGCTGGAAACTGCCCTGAGTTCTCATGGAGAGATAGGGTAGGAGACAAGTAAAGTTTGTTTGTTTGTTTGTTTGTTTATTATCTGCTTTGAACTGGAATATATGGCAACGTAGACTCAAGATAACCCAGTTCAAAGCAGATAATGTGGGATTCTCTGACTTGATATTCTGGGTTTAATGGCTGTGTGGAAGGGCCCCCAGACTCTCCCAAACTAGGAAGAAAACCATGGCACTGATAGAATTTTCCTCATTGTATGGAAAGAGAAGATAATTGGAAAAGTTATTTTTCTGAATTTTAATTCTCAGAGTTTTCAAGTCTGGAGAAATGGTATTACAAATGGTAACTTTTCCAAGAATCTAATTTTTTCACACAGTGAGGAAATTTCAGTCACTCTTCAGATTAATTTATTTTTATTTATTTTCAATAAATAAATTGTATATCCCTGCAATCAAGGAAAACACGTGATTTCATTCAGACACCTTGGTGTGGACTGTTCCAGTGCATGTGTTCATTTTAAAATCCTGAAACAGTTGATCTTGGCTGTAAACAAATGGAGCCATAGACAAACAGGTGGCTAAATGGAAGCACAAATGGAAATTAATTACAATAAGAACTCTCTGCAACCATTCCTTTGTTCTGATCTTTATGAAATTAAACACAGCTTTAATTTACACTAGGGTGAGGAGAGGTAATATGAAATCGGCTTGTACATTTAGATGAGTGCATATGAGGTCCAGCGCATCTCAGATAGTCAATTTTTTAAAAAAGTAAACTTCCACCAGATGTCCCCTACTCATCTTGCAGATTTCCAAAATCCGCTAAAAATTAAGGTGTCAAGACAGTGGGGGAGCCTTTACCGGGACTCACAGGTTTGTGTTTGGACTTGCTGTCAGGTTCCATGATTTTTTCCCACATATTTGTCCTACATTTTGACACTGTCTGGAAGCACCCTCAGATAGTACAACAGACTGTACTAGTAACATCAGACTCGGGGTCTGATGCCTTGCTCTTCAGCAGTTGAAACTACAATTAGGAAAAATGAGATAGATGCCAAAGATAACCAGTGCTAAGAAAGATGGGAATGAGTGATGAGGTGTTGTGGAATGGGTCTAGTTTGTATCTCCCATGATAGCCTGCTACTCAAATGTATGCAGTAAAGAGAGCCAATGTCAAGATAAGATCTCAACTCCTTCTGTATGTGCAATGGGTGTACCATCATGTCCTGAACCTCAGATCTTTCTTAGGAAACTACTCAATAATAGGGGTGTGCAAAGCTCCAGAGGTCCACTTTGTAATTCAGAGATTCAGATTTTGAGTAAATACGAAGCTCTGAATTATGAAATAGAAAGCACCCCTCAAAAGCATTTATGAATCAAAACAGAAGGCTCCAAGAACTTTAGGAGAAATTAATAATGGATTTGCTGATTCTGAGCTTTTTTTCCCCAATGTAACATATCCTGTCACCCTGGTGTGGGATAAGGTGGGGGAGGGGCCTAATATTGACAAAAGCAGCTGTACGCTTTTTTTCCTTGTCAGCCAATCAGAAGAAGAGAGCCTATCACATGGCTTTCTGCAAAGCTGGTCTTATGCAGTATATAACATCTCCATTTTTTGTGATGTGACATTTGCAGGAGAGAAATAATATATCCTTGGAGCTCTGTTCAGTTTTTGTGTGTTTCTTAAAACTTATAGTAGCTGGTAAGGCTGTGCAAAAAGTCGTTTGTACCTTGCCTGTCGGATGTATTTTGTACAATTCATACATGCAACACAATATTAAGAAATGCAGGCGGTGCCCACGCAAAAAACTTAACATTCAGAACACTGTCCTATGACTTTTGTATGAGTTATGTAAGTCTCGTAAGTGGCCCCAGGTCTCTGTCAAGGGTGCCACTTCACCTCTACAAGGGCTTGGTTTGGTTCCACAAAAAGGCCCTGAGGAGGATGGTGAGGCCCAGAGTCCGAGGAAGAAGCCCTGCTCTTTCCTCAAAAGGGGTGACAAGGAGGGCCCAGGGCAGGCAGATGGAAGGGAGGGATGTCTGGCTGAATTGCCAGGCAAGGAAGGAGCCCCTCTGGCACATGGCTGGCCCAGGGAGAGACAGGCAGAGACAATCACACTGAGGCTTTAACAAGGGGCACCCCGGTATTCTGAAATGAGCAGAATTCTGGGAAATGTAGTTTAGGGTAGGACCTTTTGAATTCTCTGCCACAAGGGCCCTCTCCTTCTCAAACTACATTTCTCAGAATTCTGCTTACTGCCTCATGCCTCCTAAACCTGTGTTTATTCACTAAAGAGATTTTGAAATAAAAGGGGATTGTTGGGAGTTGAATCAACCCTGTGCGGTAGGCAAAGTAGTTTACCTAGTAGTTTTCCTATTATTATTATTATTATTATTATTATTATTATTATTATTATTATTATTACAAAGGTTGGATGGGCACCTGTTGAGGGTGATGTAACTGTGCTTTTCCTCCCTGGCAGAAGGGGGTTGGACTGGATAGCTGCTGGGGTCTTCCAGTGAAATAGTACTGTGAGGTTTATTTTGGTTAAAATTCCCTAAAAATCAGTGGATGCGCAAATCTTTCTGAAACATGGGGGAAGGATTCTCTGGTAATGTTGCATCATTGAATATAGAAATTCAAGGAGATAGCTTTTGTAGGTTTTTTTAAAAAAAATCACATTTTTAAAAAATCACATTTTAAAAAAATTACTAAAAATCAGTGGATATCTGAAATGTTCTCGAAATTGGGGGGGGGGGATAAGAGTGGTAAATGTGTTCTACCATTGTAGCAAGTTTCATCAGAATAGCTCTAAAAATTAGGGAGAAAGGAGCCTCGGCCAAAAATTATTATATCATTATAGTTACAATACGGACTCCTTATGATATTTTAGAAACACTTTAGAAACAATTCACCACCCCCCTTATTTAGTAATGCATATTGAAACATTTATTTCATTGATTGCACAGACCTAGTAGCTAGTTTTTGAGAATTCTGTTTCTTTTTGTCTCTTCATCCAATCTATCATCCTCTGTTGAAATTATCCAACTGCCCCAATTTATAATTTCCAAATTCCCATAGCTAGTTGCCTAACCAACTAATTAATCCCTCCCCAGCCCTTACACTTTCCCCACAAATCCTTCTGTTATCAAATTAGTGTGTGTTGTTGTTGGGTGTCTCCCTATTCTCCCCCACACCCTCCAAAATATTTTTAAAATAACAAAAAAAGCCCTTTGTTAGCTCTGTGACTGTGTGTTTATCGTGATCTATTTTCCTTGCTGTTTTTCTGGCTTGCGTGTCTGCATTGCGAACTCCTGTAGCACACACAAGTAGCCTAGCTAGTGCAGAGAAGCACATGCACAAATTAATAAAATATTATTAAATATAATATGAGTAATATTATTATTAATATTAATATTATATATACATACACATACTGAGGTGTGAAGTGGGTAATACTGCTTGCTCCAGTGGCCACCAGATTTCTTCCAGAGGGTGAGGGAGAGGAGGTATTATTGTTTCTGCTCCTGCCACCCCAACAAAAATTCTGATTCTGTTCCTCCTCCTCTTGCTTCTACTGCTGCTGCTGTTGAGGCGAGGGTAGCCTCTCAATCTGGACTGGCAGTACCCATTATTTGTTCTAAGGAGGCAAAACTGGATTTGTTCACTTGAGGGAAGAGGGGACTGAGGGGGATTTTGCTAGTCCCCCCCCCGCCCTGCCCCCCATTTTCTTCTCAACTTACTAGAGGAAGGCTTTGTTTGAGGCCTCCCCCCTTGTTTTCTCTCCCCCCCCCCAGAGTTAAAAGAGTGCTTTGGGAGGGAAGGGGAGGAGGGAGTCCTGCTCCAAGGCCTCCTGTTGGCCCTTCCAAAAGGATGGAGAGGGTAAAAGGCTCCAGGCCTCCATCAGAACCTTCCTCTGATAAGTTGAGAGGGAAATAGGGGACATGAAAGCAGTCTAAAGGGGGAGAGAAGGAAAGCATGTCTTTTCCATGCCTGAAGAAATACATAGGCATGGAAAGGTGCACTTTTTTCAGGAGGAATCGAGTTTAACTACCACCTTTTTAACACGTATTTTTCAGCCCTGATTCCTCCCGCATTTTAGCTAAATGTCATTTAGCCCCACCCCCCTTAACCCAATTTAACCTGGGTTATAATGCATGTGAAGAAGGATCCTGAGGCTGTTTTGTAAAATAGCCCCTGGGAGGTATCACACAGAAGTGTCACCATCATCACTGTCATCATAATCAAACATATTTGCTTTGGATGGTAGAAGTTTGGAAAGCTATCTTATCTTCACTTTTTTTTTTTAAAGAAAACAGACCATATGGTACAATAGATTATTGATAATCATAATCACTAGGCTTGATCGATCCATGAAAAATTTGATTCTAAACTCGTTTCAAAACTAGAGGGGGCAGTTTTTCGTTTTTGTTGCTATTTACGAATTTTGTCCCCAAAATTTTTCGAAATTAACGAAAATTCGTTATTTTCGAAATTAATTCGTTAATGGCGGACGCGCATGCGCGGTCGCCCAAAAACAGCCCCGGGGGGGGGGGGTCGGGGGCTCTCCTGCTCTCATTTTTTCAGCTATACTGATCAAATTTGGTACAGTGGGAGAACACAATCCACCCTGCTTGTTTGCTAAATTGCAGAGCGTTTGCCCTTTCCTAAGATTTATTGCACAATTTTATAGTTTACTGTGCCCGGCCACGCGTTGCTGTGGTGTATGGGAATTCTTTGTTAGGTAGGTGGAATAACAGTGAATAATAGCTTTGTAGCCTGAAAGCCTGGCCATTTTCTTATGGGAATCCTTGTTTGGTGAGGTGGAATAGAAAGGAATAGGCTTGCTGCTTGGAAGGTTAGGTAGTTGTCTTTTAGGGGGGTAGAATTGTAATGAATAGCCTCGGTGGTTCAAAGCCTGGGTGCTTGCTATCTAGGGGAAATCTTTGGTTGGTCAGATTCAGAGTAGTATCACTGTTTCAAAGCCTGGTCGCCTTTTTCGAAGGTTAATCTTTTATTGGTCTGGTTGAATTGCACTGAATATCCTTGCAGCTCAAAAGTCTGGCTGTATTTATTATTTTGTATTATATATATTACTAAATATAGAAAGCATGGCACATTGCCTGTTGTGGGTTTTGGCCTTTTTTTGTTGTTGTGATTGTGTTTATTGTGTGATTGTGTTGTAACTTACTGGAGGCAAGAAAAGAAAAGAAAGAAAAAGCCACAGCCGGCAAGGCCCATACCTTGAAATATTGCCCAGGGGGGCCGGCCACCGTTGGCCGGCACGCTTCCCAAAAAGAAAGAAAGAGTGGCCGCCCCCAAGGAGGCTTCCGTGCCAAATCGCACTAAGGGGTAAAGAACGACAGCCGAGAGAGAAGAGAGATGCGGTGCACTGCGGGAAACATGACCACGTTGGCCGTGAGGCAGCAAAAACAAAACAAAAGAAAGATACACCCACAGGCGGCAAGGCCCGCACCTTAAAATACTGCTCAGGGGGGCCGGCCACCGTTGCCCGGCACGCTTCCCGAAAAGGAAGAAAGAGTGGCCGCCCCCAAGGAGGCTTCCGTGCCAAATCGCACTAAGGGGTAAAGAACGACAGCCGAGAGAGAAGAGAGATGCGGTGCACCGCGGGAAACACGACCACGTTGGCCGTGAGGCAGCAAAAACAAAAGGAAAGAAAGATACACCCACAGGCGGCAAGGCCCGCACCTTAAAATACTGCTCAGGGGGGCCGGCTACCGTTGCCCGGCACGCTTCCCGAAAAGGAAGAAAGAGTGGCCCACAACTTAAAATACTAGGCCGGCCAACTTTGGCCGGCACGCTTCCCACAGAGGGAAAAAGAGTGGCCCACAACTTAAAAAACTAGGCTGGCCACCTTTGGCCGGCACGCTTCCCACAGAGGGAAAAAGAGTGGCCCACAACTTAAAAAACTAGGCTGGCCACCTTTTGCCGGCACGCTTCCCACAGAGGGAAAAAGAGTGTCCCACACATTTAAATACTGCTCACTGAGGGCCGGCCACCGTTGCCCGGCACGCTTCCCGAAAAGGAAGAAAGAGTGGCCGCCCCCAAGGAGGCTTCCGTGCCAAATCGCACTAAGGGGTAAAGAACGACAGCCGAGAGAGAAGAGAGATGCGGTGCACCGCGGGAAACACGACCACGTAGGCCGTGAGGCAGCAAAAACAATAGGAAAGAAAGATACACCCACAGGCGGCAAGGCCCGCACCTTAAAATACTGCTCAGGGGGGCCGGCCAACGTTGGCCGGCACGCTTTCCGAAAAGGAAGAAAGAGTGGCCGCCCCCAAGGAGGCTTCTGTGCCAAATCGCACTAAGGGGTAAAGAACGACAGCCGAGAGAGAAGAGAGATGCGGTGCACCGCGGGAAACACGACCACGTAGGCCGTGAGGCAGCAAAAACAAAAGGAAAGAAAGATACACCCACAGGCGGCAAGGCCCGCACCTTAAAATACTGCTCAGGGGGGCCGGCCACCGTTGCCCGGCACGCTTCCCGAAAAGGAAGAAAGAGTGGCCCACAACTTAAAATACTAGGCCGGCCAACTTTGGCTGGCACGCTTCCCACAGAGGGAAAAAGAGTGGCCCACACATTTAAATACTGCTCACTGAGGGCCGGCCACCGTTGCCCGGCACGCTTCCCGAAAAGGAAGAAAGAGTGGCCGCCCCCAAGGAGGCTTCTGTGCCAAATCGCACTAAGGGGTAAGAACGACAGCCGAGAGAGAAGAGAGATGCGGTGCACCGCGGGAAACACAACCACGTAGGCCGTGAGGCAGCAAAAACAAAAGGAAAGAAAGATACACCCACAGGCGGCAAGGCCCGCACCTTGAAATACTGCTCAGGGGGGCCGGCCACCGTTGGCCGGCACGCTTCCCGAAAAGGAAGAAAGAGTGGCCGCCCCCAAGGAGGCTTCCGTGCCAAATCGCACTAAGGGGTAAAGAACGACAGCCGAGAGAGAAGAGAGATGCGGTGCACCGCGGGAAACACGACCACGTAGGACGTGAGGCAGCAAAAACACAATGAAAGAAAGATACACCCACAGGCGGCAAGGCCCGCACGTTGAAATATGGCCAAACGGTGCCGGCCACCGTTGCCCGGCACGCTTCCCGAAAAGGAAGAAAGAGTGGCCGCCCCCAAGGAGGCTTCTGTGCCAAATCGCACTAAGGGGTAAAGAACGACAGCCGAGAGAGAAGAGAGATGCGGTGCACCGCGGGAAACACAACCACGTAGGCCGTGAGGCAGCAAAAACAAAAGGAAAGAAAGATACACCCACAGGCGGCAAGGCCCGCACCTTAAAATACTGCTCAGGGGGGCCGGCCAACGTTGGCCGGCACGCTTCCCGAAAAGGAAGAAAGAGTGGCCGCCCCCAAGGAGGCTTCCATGCCAAATCGCACTAAGGGGTAAAGAACGACAGCCGAGAGAGAAGAGAGATGCGGTGCACCGCGGGAAACACGACCACGTAGGCCGTGAGGCAGCAAAAACAAAAGGAAAGAAAGATACACCCACAGGCGGCAAGGCCCGCACCTTAAAATACTGCTCAGGGGGGCCGGCCACCGTTGCCCGGCACGCTTCCCGAAAAGGAAGAAAGAGTGGCCCACAACTTAAAATACTAGGCCGGCCAACTTTGGCTGGCACGCTTCCCACAGAGGGAAAAAGAGTGGCCCACACATTTAAATACTGCTCACTGAGGGCCGGCCACCGTTGCCCGGCACGCTTCCCGAAAAGGAAGAAAGAGTGGCCGCCCCCAAGGAGGCTTCCGTGCCAAATCGCACTAAGGGGTAAAGAACGACAGCCGAGAGAGAAGAGAGATGCGGTGCACCGCGGGAAACACGACCACGTTGGCCGTGAGGCAGCAAAAACAAAAGGAAAGAAAGATACACCCACAGGCGGCAAGGCCCGCACCTTAAAATACTGCCAAGGGGGGCCGGCCACCGTTGCCCGGCACGCTTCCCGAAAAGGAAGAAAGAGTGGCCGCCCCCAAGGAGGCTTCTGTGCCAAATCGCACTAAGGGGTAAAGAACGACAGCCGAGAGAGAAGAGAGATGCGGTGCACCGCGGGAAACACGACCACGTTGGCCGTGAGGCAGCAAAAACAAAAGGAAAGAAAGATACACCCACAGGCGGCAAGGCCCGCACCTTAAAATACTGCCAAGGGGGGCCGGCCACCGTTGCCCGGCACGCTTCCCGAAAAGGAAGAAAGAGTGGCCGCCCCCAAGGAGGCTTCTGTGCCAAATCGCACTAAGGGGTAAGAACGACAGCCGAGAGAGAAGAGAGATGCGGTGCACCGCGGGAAACACAACCGCGTAGGCCGTGAGGCAGCAAAAACAAAAGGAAAGAAAGATACACCCACAGGCGGCAAGGCCCGCACCTTGAAATACTGCTCAGGGGGGCCGGCCACCGTTGGCCGGCACGCTTCCCGAAAAGGAAGAAAGAGTGGCCGCCCCCAAGGAGGCTTCCGTGCCAAATCGCACTAAGGGGTAAAGAACGACAGCCGAGAGAGAAGAGAGATGCGGTGCACCGCGGGAAACACGACCACGTAGGCCGTGAGGCAGCAAAAACAAAATGAAAGAAAGATACACCCACAGGCGGCAAGGCCCGCACCTTAAAATACTGCTCAGGGGGGCCGGCCACCGTTGGCCGGCACGCTTCCCGAAAAGGAAGAAAGAGTGGCCGCCCCCAAGGAGGCTTCCGTGCCAAATCGCACTAAGGGGTAAAGAACGACAGCCGAGAGAGAAGAGAGATGCTGTGCACCGTGGGAAACACGACCACGTAGGCCGTTAGGCAGCAAAAACAAAAGGAAAGAAAGATACACCCACAGGCGGCAAGGCCCGCACCTTGAAATACTGCTCAGGGGGGCCGGCCACCGTTGGCCGGCACGCTTCCCAGAGACAGAGAGAGAAGTAAAATACCTGGAAATGTGGGCGCAAGCCCCTCAGACGTGTCTTCTTCACGTCTGCTAGTGAACTGTGGGCCCAAGCCCCACTGACCAGGGGGGCCGGCCACCGTTGGCCGGCCCCACGCCCACCACAGAACCCACATGGGGAAGGGCGTGTATTCTTCACGTCTGCTAGTGAAATGTGGGCCCAAGCCCCACTGACCAGGGGGGCCGGCCACCGTTGGCCGGCCCCACGCCCACCACAGAATCCACATGGGGAAGGGCGTGTATTCTTCACGTCTGCTAGTGAACTGTGGGCCCAAGCCCCCCTGACCAGGGGGGCCGGCCACCGTTGGCCGGCCCCACGCCCACCACAGAACCCACATGGGGAAGGGCGTGTATTCTTCACGTCTGCTAGTGAAATGTGGGCCCAAGCCCCACTGACCAGGGGGGGCCGGCCACCGTTGGCCGGCCCCACGCCCACCACAGAACCCACATGGGGAAGGGCGTGTATTCTTCACGTCTGCTAGTGAAATGTGGGCCCAAGCCCCACTGACCAGGGGGGCCGGCCACCGTTGGCCGGCCCCACGCCCACCACAGAACCCACATGGGGAAGGGCATGTATTCTTCACGTCTGCTAGTGAACTGTGGGCCCAAGCCCCACTGACCAGGGGGGGCCGGCCACTGTTGGCCGGCCCCACGCCCACCACAGAACCCACATGGGGAAGGGCGTGTATTCTTCACGTCTGCTAGTGAAATGTGGGCCCAAGCCCCACTGACTAATGTGTCAACCAGACCATAGCAACACAGTCTGTAGCCGCCACAAAGGCACACTCCATGACAGCAAACCGTCAGCGGCCCTGGCCGCACCCTTCCCGGGAGGACACAAGCTAGCTGGCATTCCACAGGGAAATCGTGGACATCATGACATCAATAATGATTGTTCTAATACCACAGTAAGATCTTAATTGTTATTACCCGGCCCATCTTCCCAGAGGGACTCTGAGCAGCTTCCATGGGGCGTGTCCGTCACCAATACAATGTGAACAATTAAACCCCAAAATTTTATATTTGTTAAAGGAAATGTTGCATCAATAACACATAAAATAAGAAAGCTGTCACAGCATTACCTGCTTAAAAAAACAGAGGTGTAAAAACACGGCTCTGTGGCCGAGGGCTGAATAATTCCACATAGATGAGGTAGTTTGAGGGTTAAAAATCAATAAAGTGCGAAATACTCTTTGCCTGGAAACCAATTCTTCATCTGCCAGCGATCCACCCCACAGTCCTCGAAGGCTTTTCGGAACTGGAATGTTTTACGGCTCTGATGTCAGGTTAATGTTTCTCTGGCGTTGAACTAGAGGGAAGAGTTGTGTGTGTGTCTGGTGTTATTAAAGGTAAATGACCAAAGCTGGGTTGAGAAGGAAGCCAAAGGGAACCACAGAGATGTATAACTGTCAACAGCATGGATTGGATGAGGAGGGTTTGACAGACCTTTACTTTATTCTTGCAACATCTCACTGTAGGTGTGGACTGTGGTCTGCAAGTTAGTAGAGGTTTTGCAGCGCTGTGTCCACACTACACAAAAAAAGAAAAGAGACTTCATGCAAAAATTGGAGGACCGCATACTGGCATTGTCATCGCAATGCCGTAGTCCAGAAACCTGCAGATGTGAGAGCTTGACCGTTAGGAAGGCAGAGCGTGGGAAAAAACGGCACTTTTGAAAAGAATTCCTTTTTGAAAAACAAGACAGTGCCTGGGAGTGTTAGAAGATCCAACTGGTCCATCCTCCATGTTTTATTGCCCGTCCGATTCAAGGAGGTAGTGATATTACAGGCATAGCATCAGGATGGCATGGACTTGAAGGAAGTGACGCCGTTGATGTCCAACAGGAATTTCTTTTCTGAATCTGTCCGAGAGTTCTCCATAGATAGTTGAAGACTACAAGTCTTACTTCTGAGTGTAAGACTTTCTGCGGTGAGATTCCACCCTCTTCTATCGTCCTACCAACAAACAGAACCTGCGCCCAAGGGTCACTAGCAGCCGCAAAGACACACGCCCTGACAGGCAAAGGGCACCGTCCTCGGGCGCGGACAGAGGGCGAGGGGAACCTTAGGCGTCTGTCCCTTGGCAACAGCGTCGACAACTGCCTCTCAAGGTGATGGGACAGTGGAAGAAGAAAATTTAGAAAAGTGGTGGACAAGGCCGAGGTGTCCCGCTTTCAGCGGTGCGGTGATTACACCCTCTTCTACCGTCGCTGCCAACAAGGCAGCAAGAAGCACTTCTGTAGCCAGAGGACATCCGCCCAGAGGTCACTAGCAGCCGCAAAGGCACACGCCCTGACGGGCAAACGCCACCGCCCGCGTGCGCGGTAAGATTGCGGGGGGAACAAAATGCGGCTGTCCCGCGGCCACAGCGTCGAGTACACTGCCTTTAAAGGCGAAGGGAAAGTGGAAGAAGAAAATTTAAAAAAGAGGTGGACAAGGCCGAGGTGTCCCGCTTTCAGCGGTGCGGTGATTCCACCCTCTTCTATCGTCGCTGCCAACAAGGCAGCAAGAAGCACTTCCGTAGCCAGAGGACATGCGCCCAGAGGTCACTAGCAGCCGCAAAGGCACACGCCCTGACGGGCAAACGCCACCGCCCGCGTGCGCGGAAAGATTGCAGGGGGAACAAAATGCGGTCGTCCCGCGGCCACAGCGTCGAGTACACTGCCTTTAAAGGCGAAGGGAAAGTGGAAGAAGAAAATTTGAAAAAGAGGTGGACAAGGCCAAGGTGTCCTGCTTTCTGCGGTGCGGTGATTCCACCCTCTTCTATTGTCCCTGCCAACAAGCCAGCAAATTGAAGTTCCCACGCCACAGAACCTGCGCCCAGAGGTCACTAGCAGCCGCAAAGGCACACGCCCTGACGGGCAAATGCCACCGTCCACGTGCGCGGCCAGAGGGCCAGAACAACCAAAGGCGGCCGTTCCGCAGCAACAGCGTCAATCACAGCCTTTCAAGGTGATGGGACCCAAGGTTTACATTTTGAGAAATTTGTCCAAATTTGATGGTGTTCCTCTGACTTTGACGATTTGACCCTCTGAGTTATACCAACAAGCCAGCAAAATTCGGTTCGCACTCGACGGAACCTGCGCCCAGAGGTCACTAGCAGCCGCAAAGGCACACGCCCTGACGGGCAAACGCCACCGTCCACGTGTGCGGCCAGAGGGAAAGGGGGACCAAAGGTGGCCGTACCGCGGCCACTGCGTCGACCACAACCGCTCAAGCCGATGGGACAGTGAAAGATGAAACTTTAGAGAAGTGCTGGCCAAAGTCGAGGTGTTGTATTAATCCCCGTGGCAAAACACGTCCTCAAAGGTTCAGATGGACAGATATATCAAAAAAATATGACTCTGGCGTATTCCTTCACCTTAAATGAATATCCGAAGTATCCTCATCAAATATATCACTGCTCTTTCTGTACAGGAACTCTTAGGATCTGGAGAAGACCAAAAATTCCTGGCTCATGAGGAAAATAATGTTTGAACCAAAAAAATTAAAAAAGGGAATTGAATGAAATCCGGAATGAACCCTAAGAGGATGCATATCCTACCTAGGATTTCATGGAGTAATTTCTCACCAAAAATCCTTCTACCTCTAGAGCGTCACTATTGAGGGAGAGAAAAAACTTTGTGACTTCAGACTACAGAGATGGACCAAAAGTAACTTTATTAAGTTCAACAGGGACAAATGAAAGAAACTTCACTTTGTTAAACATAATGTAACTCCAAGCGACATTTCTTTGGACGCCTAGCTTGACAGCACTGTGTGAGAAAACTGTCTGTGAGTCCTCGTGGACAACAACATAACAATGAGCCTACTATGGTTTGCGGCAGAGCAAATATCCAATGGGCTTTAGGCATGCATTAACAGGGGAATATCGTCGTCTAGATCCAAGGCAGTCCTGTTCCCACTCTACTCTGCCGTGGTCAGACCGCACCTGGAATAATATGTCCAACTTTGGGCAACGCAGATAAATGGAGATGCGTTAAAGCTTGAAAGTGTATAGAGGATTCCGACTACAATGAAAAAGGGTCTGATCAAGCAGTATGAGTAGAGGCTTTATTAGCTGGTAATCATTGTTTAGCCTGCAGAAGAGAAGGCTGAGAGGAGAAATGTTAGCAATGTACAAATATGTGAGGGGTAGTCATAGGGAGGAGGAAGCAAGCTTATTTTCTGCTGCCCAGAAGACAACAGGACGGAGCAGTGTGTTCCAACAAGTGGAATGGTGATTCCACCGGAACATCAGGAAGAACTTCCTGACTGTGAAGACTGTTCTGGAGTGGAACTGTCTCCCCTGGACTGTGTTGGGGCCTCCTTCTTTTGAAGCTTTTAAGCATAGGCTCGATGGCCATCTGTCGGGAATGCTTTGAATGAAACTTCCTGCGTGTCTGTTGGGGGAGAACTCGATGGCCCATGAGTTCTATTCCAACTCTACTTTTCTATGGTTCCATGATTCAATGATTTGGGAAACGGCGCCTTGTGATTGATGAACCCAAAAACAACAGTGGGCAACGGTGAGTGATGATAAAGACGAGAAAGGAAGGAAAAAGAGAGAGGAAAGCATTGTAGGTTAGAGGAGAGAGTTGTTTGACAGAGTCCAAAGGGGCAACCCCACCCCTGGCCACCCACCAAATTAGCCAAAGTTACTCTGAAGCAGAGCTGATTAAAGGAGAACTATTGCTCTAAGAGCCGTCGGTGTCAAAATCCAAATCTGGGAAATTCAACACGGGAAGGTTGGCCTTCAGGAAAACCAGTTTCTCAACTGTTTGGGGGTCCAGCAAGCTGCGGTGGGGCGTGACTACATCTCCCGCTAGGCTGAAGACCCTTTCGCTCTGCACGCTCGTGGGAGGACAGCTGAGGAACTGGCGGGCTACGTGTGACAGGTCTGGCCACATGTGTTCGCGTGAAGCCCAATAGGCCAATGGATCACAAGATATTATCTCAGGAGGCTCCTCAAAGTACCTGTTGACCGAGCATTCGGCCGAGTCTACCTTTTGAGCAGAAGCCAGCAAAGAGGATTCTTCAGAGCAGGCTAGTATGGCCACCGTCTCCGCAAAAAATACGTTTCCTGGTCGCTGCTGGAGATCCGTATCCCTACGGCAAACACCTCCCGGCTCCCCGGGACTTTCTGTCTCGCCACTAGCGCTAGTGCTGGGGGTTACAGGCATTTCCGGAAGAGGGGCCGCTGTGCCCGTTTCCTCCACCCTGGCAGCAAAGACCTCCCTTACAAGGTTAACTAGTTGGGCCTTCCACACGGTAAAGTCTTTTGGGCAGACGTTGTACTTTAGCCGGGGATCACACAAGGCTGCCAGCATATGGACTTTGCTGGAAAGAAGTGGCTCAAGGCGTTTCCGTACAGCAAAGGACAACCTCCTCACCACCTCCTGGGCCGGCGGTGTCAGCGGTCCAGCCAGGGAGTCCATTGTTCGACCGGCCCCAAGCCTTTCTAGGTGCCTCCTTAGCCTCAAGACCATGGGCACTGCCTGGCTAAGAAGGGCTTTTGAGTCCGAAAGGGTGTCAGTGGCATGTTTGAATGGCTTTAGTATGTCTACTAGCTGGGAGATGGTGTCCCACTCTTGCTTATTTGGAACAAGTTTGCTAACTGGCGCAACCAAAGTGAGTGAGATGCCATGTACCGCCTTCTGCTGCTCGACCATGCGTTCAAGCATTTTAAAGGTTGAATTCCACCGAGTTGAGACGTCCTGGAGCAGCTTGTGCTGCGGGAGGCCTTCAAGGCTCTGCCTCTCTCTCAGCTGCCGGGCTGCCTTGATGCTCCTGTGGAAGTAGCCCGCGATCTTTCTACAGCGCTCGATCAGCAGGGAGATGTTTGCGTTGCTGGCTGGCTGCTCTTCCGGGCTCTTTAAACCTTCCTTGACGGTATTGTGAAGCATGTGGGCCATGCAGGACACATTCTGAAACCCGGCACTTTCAACCGCTTTGATCATATTTTTCCCAGCGTCAGTCACCATAAAGCCCCTCCTCATTTCTTCCGGCCTATACTGCATCCACTCCCCCATAATGTTTTCCAGAGAGCTGCAGATGGTCTCTGCCTTGTGATCTCGATCAACAACCTCCAACGCGAGGAGTGCCCAACGATGGGATGTATCCATACTGCCTTCCTTCTCCCACCAATGTGCTGTGAGAGAGAGGTAGGAATGGCCTCCTCCCAAGCTTGACCAAATGTCAGAGGTAAAATGGATGTGTCCTCCCATGGCGCTACGCAACATCTGTGAAATGCGTTCCTTACAGCCCTCGTACAAGCCGGGAATTACTTTTCTGGAAAAGGTGTGACGGGAGGGGATTTTGTATCGGGGGCACAGCCGTTTCATAAGGCGTACGAAGCCTTCTTGTTCAACCAGGCGGAAGGGATGGTGATCAAGGGCAATCATCTCTCCCACAGTTTGGGTTATCTGCTGGGGTGTGAGTAATGTTTCCCCCGTTTTCTTTCTGGGTAATGGAATGGCCCAATCCTCCAAGGTGGACTGTGTCTGCCTTCCACCATCTTCACCAGGAGAACTTTGTGTGCTAATGCTGCCACTGGAAGGGCTTGCAGTTCACCCTCATACCGATATGGAGGGATGGTGTCGCTTCAAGTGAGAACTCAACCCCGAGGTCGAAAGATGTCTCAGGTCTCTGCCTCTGCTGATATTTGCCCCACAGTGCCTACAAACAGCCAAGGTAGCACTCTGAGAGTGCACATGGAAATGGTCCCAAATATAAGACCTAGGCCTCCCCACAGCCACTGTGGGGACGCCCACTGAGATAGGAGTCGTGGGCACCCTTTCATCAGCTTGAGAAAGTTTTTGTTTGGATGGTACAACCTCCTCTACCTCCTCCTCACTGTCAGTAGTGGGTGGAGGGGTGGGGTTATCTATATCCGCACTATCCACCACCTGTAGTTCCAGGACGGCTAAACCTGTATGTTCCATTGATCTTCCTGTGGTCTCAGCTCTATAAGACAACTGGCTCGGTGTGGAGGGCTGTGTACTTTCTACATGCGAACAGCCGGCTTCTTCATCAAGTCCACCCACTCCCATAGTTCGGCGTTCCAGGCGGATGGGACCCACCCTTACTTTTTTGGCCCCCCACAGTGTCCTGGCTGTGCCTTTACCACTATCAGGACTTGCTCCCCCAGACCCGCGTACAGCTGAACGTTTCATGACAGCAGGAGTGTTTTCAGGAGACAGATGGGGGGATGGAAAGGTGTCGTGGAAGTGGTGAAAAATATTTCTTGTTTCTTGATTGGCAACGTGTTATGTTATTAAGGGTATCTTAACTGCCGCAAAACCGTCTATGTATTTTTTAGCTAATTTTATTTTTTTACAAGGGGATACCTGTACTTTCCAGTTCTGCCAAGGACTAATGGGAGCTGCAGTTCTTTTTGGCAAAGTTGGCTTTTGAAACACAGAAAGCGACCCTTTCACGGAGAGACTGCCCTATTTGAGCAATGAAAGGGCAAAAGTGGGTCCCTTGTTTCCCAAAAAGGATTTTTTTGAGTTCTGCCAAGGACTAATGGGAGCTGCAGTTGTTTTTGGCAAAGTTGGCTTTTGAAACACAGGAAGCGACCCTTTCACGGAGAGACTGCCCTATTTGAGCAATGAAAGGGCAAAAGTGGGTCCCTTTTTTCCTAAAAAGGATTTTTTTGAGTTCTGCCAAGGACTAATGGGAGCTGCAGTTGTTTTTGGCAAAGTTGGCTTTTGAAACACAGGAAGCGACCCTTTCACGGAGAGACTGCCCTATTTGAGCAATGAAAGGGCAAAAGTGGGTCCCTTGTTTCCCAAAAAGGATTTTTTTGAGTTCTGCCAAGGACTAATGGGAGCTGCAGTTGTTTTTGGCAAAGTTGGCTTTTGAAACACAGGAAGCGACCCTTTCACAGAGAGACTGCCCTATTTGAGCAATGAAAGGGCAAAAGTGGGTCCCTTTTTTCCCAAAAAGGATTTTTTTGAGTTCTGCCAAGGACTAATGGGAGCTGCAGTTGTTTTTGGCAAAGTTGGCTTTTGAAACACAGGAAGCGACCCTTTCACGGAGAGACTGCCCTATTTGAGCAATGAAAGGGCAAAAGTGGGTCCCTTGTTTCCCAAAAAGGAGTTTTTTGAGTTCTGCCAAGGACTAATGGGAGCTGCAGTTGTTTTTGGCAAAGTTGGCTTTTGAAACACAGGAAGCGACCCTTTCACGGAGAGACTGCCCTATTTGAGCAATGAAAGGGCAAAAGTGGGTCCCTTTTTTTCCCAAAAAGGATTTTTTTGAGTTCTGCCAAGGACTAATGGGAGCTGCAGTTGTTTTTGGCAAAGTTGGCTTTTGAAACACAGGAAGCGACCCTTTCACGGAGAGACTGCCCTATTTGAGCAATGAAAGGGCAAAAGTGGGTCCCTTTTTTCCCAAAAAGGATTTTTTTGAGTTCTGCCAAGGACTAATGGGAGCTGCAGTTGTTTTTGGCAAAGTTGGCTTTTGAAACACAGGAAGCGACCCTTTCACGGAGAGACTGCCCTATTTGAGCAATGAAAGGGCAAAAGTGGGTCCCTTTTTTCCCAAAAAGGATTTTTTTGAGTTCTGCCAAGGACTAATGGGAGCTGCAGTTGTTTTTGGCAAAGTTGGCTTTTGAAACACAGGAAGCGACCCTTTCACGGAGAGACTGCCCTATTTGAGCAATGAAAGGGCAAAAGTGGGTCCCTTGTTTCCCAAAAAGGATTTTTTTGAGTTCTGCCAAGGACTAATGGGAGCTGCAGTTGTTTTTGGCAAAGTTGGCTTTTGAAACACAGGAAGCGACCCTTTCACGGAGAGACTGCCCTATTTGAGCAATGAAAGGGCAAAAGTGGGTCCCTTTTTTCCCAAAAAGGATTTTTTTGAGTTCTGCCAAGGACTAATGGGAGCTGCAGTTGTTTTTGGCAAAGTTGGCTTTTGAAACACAGGAAGCGACCCTTTCACGGAGAGACTGCCCTATTTGAGCAATGAAAGGGCAAAAGTGGGTCCCTTTTTTCCCAAAAAGGATTTTTTTGAGTTCTGCCAAGGACTAATGGGAGCTGCAGTTGTTTTTGGCAAAGTTGGCTTTTGAAACACAGGAAGCGACCCTTTCACGGAGAGACTGCCCTATTTGAGCAATGAAAGGGCAAAAGTGGGTCCCTTTTTTCCCAAAAAGGATTTTTTTGAGTTCTGCTAAGGACTAATGGGAGCTGCAGTTGTTTTTGGCAAAGTTGGCTTTTGAAACACAGGAAGCGATCCTTTCACGGAGAGACTGCCCTATTTGAGCAATGAAAGGGCAAAAGTGGGTCCCTTGTTTCCCAAAAAGGAGTTTTTTGAGTTCTGCCAAGGACTAATGGGAGCTGCAGTTGTTTTTGGCAAAGTTGGCTTTTGAAACACAGGAAGCGACCCTTTCACGGAGAGACTGCCCTATTTGAGCAATGAAAGGGCAAAAGTGGGTCCCTTGTTTCCCAAAAAGGAGTTTTTTGAGTTCTGCCAAGGACTAATGGGAGCTGCAGTTGTTTTTGGCAAAGTTGGCTTTTGAAACACAGGAAGCGACCCTTTCACAGAGAGACTGCCCTATTTGAGCAATGAAAGGGCAAAAGTGGGTCCCTTTTTTCCCAAAAAGGATTTTTTTGAGTTCTGCTAAGGACTAATGGGAGCTGCAGTTGTTTTTGGCAAAGTTGGCTTTTGAAACACAGGAAGCTATCCTTTCACGGAGAGACTGCCCTATTTGAGCAATGAAAGGGCAAAAGTGGGTCCCTTGTTTCCCAAAAAGGAGTTTTTTGAGTTCTGCTAAGGACTAATGGGAGCTGCAGTTGTTTTTGGCAAAGTTGGCTTTTGAAACACAGGAAGCGACCCTTTCACGGAGAGACTGCCCTATTTGAGCAATGAAAGGGCAAAAGTGGGTCCCTTGTTTCCCAAAAAGGAGTTTTTTGAGTTCTGCCAAGGACTAATGGGAGCTGCAGTTGTTTTTGGCAAAGTTGGCTTTTGAAACACAGGAAGCGACCCTTTCACAGAGAGACTGCCCTATTTGAGCAATGAAAGGGCAAAAGTGGGTCCCTTTTTCCCCAAAAAGGAGTTTTTTGAGTTCTGCCAAGGACTAATGGGAGCTGCAGTTGTTTTTGGCAAAGTTGGCTTTTGAAACACAGGAAGCGACCCTTTCACGGAGAGACTGCCCTATTTGAGCAATGAAAGGGCAAAAGTGGGTCCCTTTTTCCCCAAAAAGGATTTTTTTGAGTTCTGCCAAGGACTAATGGGAGCTGCAGTTGTTTTTGGCAAAGTTGGCTTTTGAAACACAGGAAGCGACCCTTTCACGGAGAGACTGCCCTATTTGAGCAATGAAAGGGCAAAAGTGGGTCCCTTGTTTCCCAAAAAGGAGTTTTTTGAGTTCTGCCAAGGACTAATGGGAGCTGCAGTTGTTTTTGGCAAAGTTGGCTTTTGAAACACAGGAAGCGACCCTTTCACGGAGAGACTGCCCTATTTGAGCAATGAAAGGGCAAAAGTGGGTCCCTTTTTCCCCAAAAAGGATTTTTTTGAGTTCTGCCAAGGACTAATGGGAGCTGCAGTTGTTTTTGGCAAAGTTGGCTTTTGAAACACAGAAAGCGACCCTTTCACGGAGAGACCCTGGCACGGAGAAAAACAGCCCTGCATGAGGCAAGGGCCAAATCACCAGGCTCCCTTGTTTCCAAAAACCCTTTAGAAGAAAAAAAGGCGCAGCAGAATAATTGCTGGCCGTGTGGGAAAATTGCAAACGCCAATCTCGTGAGGAAAAAAACATCCACAGGCCCTTTGCAAAAAATTATAAAAGCAACACCCAACACCCAACAGTTTACCCACACCTCCCAAACTCACCCACCCAAAATTTTCTCCTGGTCTTCAGCCTAGCTCAGCTCTAGAAAACAGCCAAGGAGGCTGTGACGCAGCAAAGTTTACTGCCTGCCTGCCTGCCTGCCCAAACTCCCTTCCACCCTCTTCAGAATCCCCGGTGCGAATGAGCCACGAGGCTGAGTGCAGGCTCTTTTCAGGACGTCCTACCAGCCCCTCCCCCTGGTTTAACGTGCTCTCTGATTGGCCACAAGGTGCCAACAACACGCTAGGTTGTCCCAGTGCCATTAAACAAGTTTGGGTGATTTGCAAAAGCATTTTTTAAAAACGAAAAAAAAGGCGCCATAACGGAAAACGGCCAATCGCGGTTCGAAACCGCGATATCCAGGCGTGTGGACAACCAAGGTTCAATATTGCTTCAAAACTAACGAAAATAACGAATTAATAACGGGTAACGGGGAAAACGAATTATTTGAGCAAGCCTAATAATCACATATCTGGTTGTCAGAAATAGCTTGCTGCAAAAGGTTTTAAGATACCAATTTTTATTATAAACAATTTTTCACTCTATATTTTTTTTAAAAAAAATTATTTAAACTGAGACATGTCTATTTGAAACAAACTCTAACCCTCTGCTCAAGGCAAACACCTCTCTTTAAGGCAACAATATGTTCCACCTACATATGGAGCAATTCAGTAACAGAAAACATATTGTGAGCAAAAGCTAACATGCCACCAGCTAAACAAATTCATGCCAGTATCCTCTGTTGCAACGTCTGGTTTGACTTTTGAAAGGGCAGAAATCCTGCTCAACCCAATTTCTTTTTAATTCTCAGTATATATATATATTATTATTATTCTGTGCATTTAGGCACTATGTAAAACAGGGGTGGAGAACTTTTGAATATCCAGATATTTTGGATTTCAGCTCCCAGAGGACCCAGCCAGTAGGGTTGTCCAAATTTTCGTTATAATTCTCCTTTCGTAATTATTTCGGATTGTTCTCACTTTTTGAAACGAGTATTGAAACGTTTTCCCTGGGCGCAACTGGCAATGTAATTCGAACCATCGTTGGCCCATTCTCTAGTTGTTTCTTAAAATTTTCTGTAAATTTTTTCCTCCCAATTTTTTTTTAATATTTTAAAAAATATATTATTTTTTTGTTTCTGCAACCTAACGTGAATGGGAGCCTAGCGCAGCCTAACATGGCTACCGCTCCTTGGCCAATCAGAGACTTCCACGATGGCTGAAAAAGGTGGGGGCTAGCGTCCTCCGCGTCCACGTGAAGGATCTCTATAAAAATCCCCTCCCCAACCGAGCCAAGCCATTCTGGGCTAGGATACCAAGCAGAGAGGGTGGTTCGCGCGCGCTGGGAAGCTGCTTGCTTGCTTGGGGGGAGAGGGCTAAGAGACTGTTCTGGCTATAGGGGGTAGAGTGTCTGTTGTTGCTGGTTCGATATTGTGTTTTTTTGGGGGGAAATTGGCTTGGGGCTTGTGGCAGAGTCCTTGCTGTGGCTTTCCAAAGGATGTCTGCGTTCCTGCAAGTGCAGAGCTTGGGGTGCTTTACTTTTCTACTCCAGAGGGAGTCCCTTTGCCTTTCTGTTTTCTTTTTTGGAATTTAGCAATCACCACATCAGCCCTTCTTTGCAATCCTGAAAGGGGGGGGGGACTTGAAAATAATAGTTTCCAAAGGACGTCTGCGTTCCTGCAAGTGCATTGCTTCCCTCCCGCTCCATTTGTAATCCCAAGCCCCCGGGCTGAGTGTTATTGCAGCAATCACAAAGACACACGTTGTTTTCAAACCTAAAGGGTACATTGGAAGAAATAGTTTCCAAAGGACGTGGGGCACCCGCCAAGGCATTGCTTCCCTCATGCTCCATTTCTATTCCCAAGCCTTGGGCTGAGTTTTATTTCTGCAATCACAAAGTCAGACATTGATTTGATTCAATAGAGGGTCCACAGCAATTTATAGTTTCCAAAGGACGTGGGCACTCCTGCCAAGGCATTGCTTCCCTCACGCTCCATTTCTATTCCCAAGCCTTGGGCTGAGTTTTATTTCTGCAATCACAAAGTCAGACATTGATTTGATTCAATAGAGGGTCCACAGCAATTTATAGTTTCCCAAGGACGTTGCCAATCCTGTCAAGGCATTGCTTGGCGTGTGCTGCATTTCTAATCCAAAGTCCTCAGCCAGAGTTTCATTTTTGCAATCACAAGATCAGCCAGTGGCACCATTGATCAAAAGGTTCAAAGGCAATTTATAGTTTCCAAAGGACAGTGGCACTCCTGCCAAGGCATTGCTTGGTGTGTGCTGCATTTCTAATCCAAAATCTACACAAGTAGAAGAGGGACTTTTACAGTGATAAGAACCCAATTGAACAGGAAATAAGACTTTCAAACCAGGAACAGGTTTCTTCAAATGTTGAAAAATAGTGTATTATAAAAAGTTATGAAAATTCGCCAAAAATCATAGGAGACAGGAAACGTTCTGCAATTTGTTGAGCAAAGAGTGTTGAATGTGATCTCCCACTGTACCAAATTTGATGAGGATAGCTCAAGAAATGAAGGTGGGAGAGCCCTGTAAAAGTCTCCCCGGTTTCCTTTTTTTTAAGCTATTGCGCATGCGCGTCCGCCATTTTAGAAACATTAAGAATCATTACGAATTTTCGGAAATATCCGAAAATTTTGGGTGAAAAATTCAGAAATAATTTCTATATCGAAGCGCCGGCACCCCCTACTTTAGAAACGAGAATTGAAACATTTTTTCCATCGATCGGACAAGCCTACCAGCCAGTATAAACAATGTGAAAACAAGTAAACAAATTGGTCAAATGTTTTTTAGAACTTGCCCTTTATCACAACTATCCAATTAATGTCTACTCTAACAGGTGAGGCCATTGCTGCCACCAATTATATTATATGTTCCATTGCTGCCACCAATTATAACATACTGTATATGTGCCACCACTCACTGGAGCCAGCACACAGAGCCACCCAAAAATGGAGGGAAACTCTGACTTATAGAGTGGTGGTTAATAAGCACACAGGCCCCCTTCTTATTATGAAGAACAGAAAGACACACTGAAAACTTGAGGTGAAGTTAAAACAGAATTGAGATGTTTATTTGAACTTGAACAAAAAGGTTGTGCATTGGTTTTAGAAGAATTACAGGTTTTATTTTAACAGAGAATGGTTCTTTAACTCAAGTTCCTTAGAAATGTGTTCCCTCAGAAAAGAATAAAAACAGGCTTTTAAAATCCTCTGAGTCATCTCTTCCAGAGGCTTTTATCCTAAGCACTCTGTCTCTTAGAGGCTCACTACAATTTCTAGCACTTCTCACCAAAGGCTAATTCAACTATTTCTCTCAAAGAGGTTCTTAACTAACATCTCCCAATACTTTTCCTTCTTTCTTCACATTCAACACCCTGACTAAACTAACTCTCTCTCTGAATAGCTATTTCTGTCTCTCTGGAGCTGCCTACCACCTGTTGCTAAGCAACTCCCTCCAATTCTATCCTCCAATCAGACTCCACTACCATATATGGAGCTGTCTGATCACTCCTCCCCTTGGCTGGCTTTGCCTTTCCTACTAAGGCCCTGAACTTTCTTTACACACCAACCTTGCAAGGTAGGCCATTCCGTTACATCTACTATGAAAAAAACTCAACTGTATTTGTTTATTAGTGTGTTCATTGTACTTGTAGATAACCTAATAAAGCATGGTTGCTGGGTCATGTAAAAAAACATAAAATATAAAATGGAAACCATAATTGATAACTGGAGACTAAACTAAGGTGAAAGCCCCCAGTGAAAACAAAATCAGTATAGAATATAAAATGTAAGCAGAAACAGAAACAAAATGGAAAAGTGCTGCAATCTGGGAAAAAACCTAAAATCTTAGAATGCCTGGGATGTTTAAAAGGGTCTTTATCAAGTGCTAAAAAGACAATAAAGTAAAATCCAGGCAAACCTCTTTGTGGAAAACATTCCGTAGAAAATGCCTTCCTTTTTTGTCACTCACTTCACCCTGTTTGGTGGGAGCTCTTTAAAAGAGCCTCAAATGAGGATTTTAAATTACAGGTAGGCAGATTTGGTATGAAACATTTCAGTTAATCCAAGTTACTCAGAAACTTAAACACCAAGATGGTATATAACATTGTTTCCTATAGATTTCAGTGTTCATGCACCCTGGGAACATGACATTTCCCCTCTGAATTTCCAATAGCAATTTTAACATTTGACTTCCCCAACCCTCACCTCCTTGGCAAGTTTTACTGCCCGACCTCTGCCAACAACAGACCAAATGTGAATTGCTGAAACTAAAAGCAACTAATAGCAACTGTTCCAAAAGGTAGCTCCAAAAACAAATTGATGACAAATGAATCCTTTGAACACACATTCATACACACATTCTGCTTAGGTGAGTAGTATATATATATATATATGAGCAGTGCATAAAACCATGCTCTCATGTGAGTTCTCATTTTTACCATTACACATTTGATATGAATAAATTACTTGCATGAGCAGTTTTGTTGTTGATTGTGTAGTTGCCATTGCTGATCATGTTGGGCATCAATATATTATCAGAAATAATGGGCTGGCCAGCTGGTAATTTCCTCTTTCCAAATTCCTAAACCAGGTTAGTAATTGCTTAAGCTTTATAAAAATCTAGCTTTATTGCATGTATATTTTCCTCATCATTGTAAATATAACACAATTGCATTCATACTGGCATCTTTTAGTTTTACAGTATAACCCCTATATCCACAGTAATTAACATTTTAGGATGCCTGAAACCACAAATAATAATGAACCCTATATTTTAATTATACTTGGGCTAAAATAGTATTGTATTGAATAGTATTGAAAGATCTCTAGAAAGACCCACAAATATTAATTTTGCTTTCAAATGATGAAAGGATCAATTTTAGAAATGTTCTTTTATGAAGATTAGAAATATTCACACTTCAGATAATAATCTGTGCTAAATTCACACATGGCATTTTCCTCACAGAAAACAGCACTTTATGTCCAGAAAATATTTCTGCATTAAAGTAATTACCAAATTTCTCTTTAATGTGGAATAAACACACACACACACACACACACACATGAAACACAGTTTTCTGTTCAAAACAATAATTTTGTGTAGAATCACTTTCTAACAGAGAGAAAATTGGGGAAAGAGAGTACAATAGAGGCAAGCTGTTGCTGCGTTGTTTCACTTTCTTCTTCTTGACAAGATTTCAGTACCATGTTTTTGTATTCTTGAATATTAATCACACAAAATTAACTTTATGGCTAATGGGCCAATGCTATATACATTGGAAGACATTTCTTCAGTAAAAGTAGTTGGATTGTAACCAACTGTCTTTAGATATCTATTTGAACATTCACATCCCAGGATTTTCAGCAGTACTGACAATGGATTTGAAACACATTTTGCAGGTGTGTGAGGTGAGGTTCAATTGTCTTACATGTCTCTCTAATCCCTCTGTATACAAAACAGACCTAATGTAACAAACCTGAAAGTCTCCTGTTTCTTTAAGTGGTTAAAATATAGGCAGATTTGAAACAGAACCTCTATTTGTTTGAAGGACTAAACATTTTAGGGAGATTTTGCTCCTGACTCCTGTTCTCAGTCTAAGAATTCAAACTTGCATTCCTTTTGTAAATATAGGGCTTACAATAATGCATGCAAGCACAAATAATACCCAATCAATTTTAAACCATTACTGTTAACCTATATTTTTAATATTGGTATCGGTCTTTGTTATGTATATTTTAATATATGCATTTTAATAGTATTGTATTTTATCTGTCTGTTTCAACAAAATGTTGTAGCCTGCCTCAAGCTGTGAGAAGATGCGAGTTGTTGTTGTTGTTGTTGTAGTTGTTGTCATCGTTGTTGTTAGCATTTATAAATGTACAATCAATTTCTAATAAATTTAAAACTTCCTTTCTGGTCTAAATATAGAATATCACTAATTATCCTCAACACTATACACCTTCCTCAATCCTATGTAGACTTGATGGAAACATTGGTTTATCTCTTAAAGATTATATCAAATAAGGAGGATTCAACAGATAGCAATTCAAGAAGAAAGAGAAGGAGTATGTGTTTCATTTAAGTTTTTGTGGGAGATTAATTTGGTGTGCTGGACAAATTACATGAGTCTACATTTTTTAAAAATCAGAGCCTTTAACTTTTCATCCAATGCAACCTTATATCTGAAGACATTCACTCTTTTTGTATATATTGCTCCTTTCTGATAGCCTCAAGTAGAACTTCACAGAACAATCAGACTTGCTCTTTAGAGCCAAGCTTTTCTACATTTTCAGTGTAAAGTATTAATTATTTTAGGCCCCTTTTCCACTGCCGAATAATCAAGATTATCAAAGATGACAATCTACATTATCTCCTTTAAATGGGATTACGTGAGTCTATACTGCCATATTACATGAGTCTACACTGGATTTTATATGTAGTGTAGAAGAGACCTTAGTTAAACTGAATCCAGCAGTTATACAACTGACTTTGTAATGGTGGCCATGACCTCGAGCCTTTATGCAAGGCTCAATAAATTCTACACCCACCAGATCAAAACTGTGAGCAAGTTGTTTATTTCCAAAATTATAAGCTGCAATAGGGACTCTAGCTAGATCTACACTGCCAGAGATCCTAGATTATCTACTTTGAACTACAGTATATGAGTCTACACTGCCATATAATCCAGTTCAAAGCAGATAATTTGGGATCAGATACTGGATTATATGGCAATGTAGATGGGGCCTCCATCTATGGTGCAGTGGATTAAACTGCTGAGCTGTTGAACCTGCTGACCAAAAGGTCGGTGGTTCAAATCCGGGGAGCAGGGTGAGCTCCTGCTATTGGTCCCAGCTTCTGCCAACCAAGTAGTTTGAAAACATGCAAATGTGAGTAGATCAATAGGTACCACTCTGGCAGGAAGGAAATGGTGCTCCATGCAGTCATGCTGGCCACATGACCTAGGAGGCATCTATGGACAATGCCAGCTCTTCGGCTTAGAAATGGAGATGAGCACCAACACCCAGAGTTGGACATGACTAGACTTAATGTCAAGGGAAAACCTTTACCTTTACCTTAAACAAGAACTACCACTTGTACAATGGTTTTTATACTGCTATAGTGCCTGAAAAAGATTCCAGACTAGATGATCTGAAGTTTTTTTTTTAAATGATTGGCATTTTATCAGTACATGGCACTACCATCTGAAGGTCCTCCAAATCTAGAAAGGGGCGCAGCTGGTGTATCAGCCATAGCACTCCTGACTGTTGCAATTATTTGGGCTGACGTTTGGAGAGACGGATCCAGGAACACTTTCAAGCTGCGAACACAGTCTTTCAACAGGATTGTAACCCCATCGAGAACTGGTTGATGCACCTCCATTTCCAGATTAGGATCCTTGATGGCAAACACCTCTGTTTTGGCTGGATTCAGTTTCAATTTGTTTTTCCTCATCCAACCCATTATCTTCTTTCTTTAGAAGGAAGGAAAGAAGGCAATCAGCTGGATGAGGAAAAACAAATTGAAACTGAATTCCTTCCTTCCTTCCTTCCTTGTTAAGGATAAATCACTATACTTGCCATACACATGACTTTCAGAGAATTATGTGACACACACAAATCTTCCTTGAATCCTAACAGCAGTCTTTTTTTTTTAACAATGGACAAATGTTGGTTCCATTGTGACTGATTAGAATTGTGTCTTTGCTTTTGCCCTTGTGGGATATAGAAGCCAGTTCTCTTCTGATATGAAATTATGTCTAGAGAATTTCAATGAGAGGTGATGTCTATTTACTAAAGCATCTTTGGAAGCAGACAACCCAAATGAAAGTTCTCTCTCTTTCTAAGCCATTTTAGAGAAAACAAGAGTACTGTATATTATTAGCTCTTGAAAAACAAGTGGATGAGTGGAAAGTTGTTTTCACCCTGGCTTCAGTACCTGCTTCTTCAGTACATAAACTCATCACTATCAAGTCATTTGTGTCCACAGTCTGTAAAAGTTATTAACGTTTGCAGGCAAAAGTCACATCTGTCTTTTTCAGCCTCTTTACAGCATTTCACCTCATGAACAAATGGTTTCAAAACCCAGTTCTCTCCTTTCCCTGCATCACTCTAGGTTAAGCCTCCAAAGAATTAAAAACATTTCCTTAAGTAGAGTTCATAACTGAAGTACTCCTGATGTCTTTTAATTTGTAATTTTTGTTTGTTTATCCTGCACCTCCTCATTGTGTTTGTCTCCTTATAAAGCAAACATTGTACACACACATCTGTGGAATCTGGCTGTCTATTTTTTAAGTCCTGCTCTACCAGAAACAGGAAGGATTAATTACTACAGGCCAGCTCTAGATGCACCCTGTGCTTCTTTAACACACCAAATTAATTCAGAGTTGACAAAACTCTTTCAGACACAACCTGCTTCCTGCTGATGGTGCTTTATTAGCATATTCTTCCCAGAAAAAAATGCTTCACAGACCCTTTCTACCTCTCTTCGGAGTTCAATTTGTAAAGCACTGAGTGACAGGCAGCAAAATGGCTTGAATATATTGAAGGCAACTTGCCAAAATCTCCCCAATACAAGCACTTAGGAGCCTTTGTTCTGAGTACATTAAAGTCACAGAAGGTCCATGTACAGTAAGCAGTACAGGGCAGACAGGATGTTCACAGTAAGACAAAACAGCAGGTGATAAATGACATTAAATAACAGTGAGAATTTACCACAGCCTAAATTAACTATTGGAGTGAAATGTTCTCGGCTCGAAGGCTGTATTAACAGTGAATTTATAATTAGGTGATTATAATTCTTTTTACTGTTCATGTAAGTCTATATGTAAAAACGATGAAGACAGAGACAACCTTATTGGACTCTGGAGACAAGCTGCTATTAGGTTATTTTCTTCCTTTTTTTGTTTTTTGCAAGAGTCTGAAGAAAAGACACAGAATAATTCTTATTCAAACCCTTATGACATGAGTAGTTAAATGTGAATTACTCAAGATATATTTCTATGCAAACTGGAACTACTCAAAAAGAATGTTTAAGCCATTTGAAAACAGAATTCTGAATGCCACTTGAAATCCTGATGAATAAACAGCTCCCTCCCCACACACACTCTTCTTGTACTATTATCCCAAGTCTTTGAGCAATCAGCATTTAAATATTGAGAATATGCCTCTTAGTGATTATTTCAAAGAGTTCTCAGACCACCTAAAATGACCTAGCCCTCAAAGAAATGTATTCAGAACTAGCAGATAATTTTGTTCAAACATACAGCTTCTTGAAAACTGGCTGGATTTTTAAAAGACAATGGTAGACAGCCATCCTTGCGATGAGTAGGAGCAAAGTAGTTTTCTCAGGGCCCTTCCACACAGCCCTTTACCCCAGAATATCAAAGCAGAAAATCCCACATCATCTGAGTGTGGACTCAGATAACCCAGTTCAAAGCAGATACTGCGGGATTTTCTGCCTTGATATTCTGTGATAAAGGGCTGTGTGGAAGGGCCCCCAGGTGCAGAGAGTAGCCGATACACCACCTCCTACCAGGCCATGATAGAAGCCATGCCATATTGAAGCATTGCTGCCCCATGGCACTGAAAACATGGAAATTCTTCTCAAACAAAGAAGAAAAATCCCAGTAGGAAGTACATGCATCCTACTGCTATCACCATCAGTGGCCAATTTGCTGCCTAAAGCCAACTTCTTCCTGCATGCCTGGCTCTGACTCACAGGCCCTTTCCACACAGCTACATAAAATCCACATTGAACAGGGTTATATGGCAGTGTAAACTCAGAAAACCCAGTTCAAAGCAGATATTGTGGATTATCTGCCTTGATATTCTGGGTTATATGGTTGTGTTGAAGGTCCCCCAGCTCTATATCCCAGAATATCAAGGCAGAAAATCCCACAATATCTGCTTTGAACTTATTTGAGTCCACACTCAGATAATATGGGATTTTCTGCCTTGATGTTCTGGGATATAGGGTTGCGTGGAAGGGCCCTCAGCCTTCCCAAATAGCTTGGTTCAGAGACTCTTCACAGCCAGACATGTGAGAAGTAGCCAATCAATACAGCAAAGTTGTCTGCTTGCAGTCTGGGCTCTTCCACAGAGCCATATAACCTAGAATATCAAGACAGATAATCCACAATATCTACTTTGAATTGAATTATAGAATCATAAAATCATAGAGCCATCTAGTCCAACCCCCTGCCAAGAAGCAGGAAAATCACATTCAAAGCACAGATGGCCATCCAGCTTCTGTTTAAAAGCCTCCAAAGAAGGAGCCTCAATCACACTCCAGGGTAGAGAGTTCGTCTGCTTAAGAGCTCTCACTCACAGTGAATAATTTCTTCCTAATGTTCAGGTGGAATCCCCTTTCCTGTAGTTTGAAGCCATTGTTCTGCATCCTAGTCTCCAGGGCAGCAGAAAATAAGCTTGCTCCATCCTCCCTATGACTCTCCCCCCCCCAAGTCCACACTGCCATATAATTCAGTTCAATGTGGATTTTATACAATTGTGTGGAAGAGGCCTCAGAGAGCTTCATATTCCTGCGTCTTCTTTTTGGGAACTCCAATGCATCTTGCTCCACCACATACTGCACAAAAAGATTCTCCATGATTACTATCTCATCTTCTTCAGTGGGCAATGGTGGCACACTTTCTCTTCCCTGAGGTGGAAGAGGATATGAGTGCTTAACAGTGCCCCTCACTCTACAAAGAATGTTTTTTTTTTCACTAGGAGTGTCACATCATTATCATTCTACTCTCCTTTTCTCTCTGTTATGTCTCACTGTGTGGATATGTGGCAGCTATCATGTAGTAAGGATGGAGAATTGTTTTCTACCATAGGTGGCAGAAGATCTTGTGGACCTCCCCATTGCTAGAGTTACAAAAATAGGTTTTCATATTTAGATGTTTATAACTTAATGGTTTTTAATGCATATGTTTATTTTATTTGTATGTCTGTTTATGCGGCATTGAATTGTTGCCTACTTGTAAGCCGTGCTGAGTCCCATTCGGGGTGAGAAGGGCAGGGTATAATTACAGTAAAATAAATAAATAAATAAATAAATAAATAAAGACAGTTACTCTTTACAAGAATGGGGTATTGAATGCTACAAACCTTTCTCTATGCTATCCTTTGCTATCCTATTGTTATTGTTGTAACTGTTGTGTGCCCTCTAGTTGACTCTGGCATATAGCAACCATATCACAGACTTTTCTTTGCATGTTTTGTTCAGAGGGAATATACTATTGCTTTCCTTTGAGAGAGAGTATGACTTGCCCAAGCTCACCCAGTGAACTTCTATTTGAACCCTGATCTCCCAGAGTCCCACACTCAAACCACTGAATCACTGTGGCATATGGTCTAAGTTAGGAATGGGAAGAAGACTAATGAATATTCAGTTTCTCAACACAGAAAATGGATTTTTCATCCTTGCAAAATATTACAGATGAAAAAGAGAACATAGAAAAAAAAATTGGGGACAGAAAATGGATATTTTGCACATAATACACTGGGTTTGTGCATATGAAAACAGAAAATTCAATCAGAAAAACTGCATTTGGCTTTATTGTCCAGGAATCTGTTATTCTACCAGAATTGCATGCATTTTACACAATTTGTACAACTTTGTGCATGTTGGTTTTCATCACATGAAGACATTATTCCATGGCAATCACTCAGTCACCTATAGTGGCTGGCTACCCTCATTACTTCACATCTCTAGATTCACTCAATTGGGGTGGCACTCATATTTCTGCATACTCTTGTAACCCTGCCTTGCTACATTTCTACTGCTCCATATTTTTTATTAATTTTTAAAAGCAATTTCACAGTTGTAGAGATGATTAATTAAAAAAAATCCTATTCACAATTTTAAAATTACTGGTTCAGAAAAAGGGAGAGGAGATGAGGAGAATTCCAACCCCTGATATCACTTTAATGCCAGCATGCCAGCATAGAAGTGGAACAGCCCTACTGCATGAAGTAGATGATGGGAATATTGTGGGATTGGTAGCAATGGGCCTGTTTTGCCTATCATTAATGGGGGATGAGTTACTCATGAAGAAGAGGCAGACTAGAAGTTGGATGTGCAGAACATTGTGTAATAGGGACCGTCACCAAAGTCCTGCTTCAATGCCAGTTTACCTCCCTCAAGCATTAAAGTCCTTTGAACATAAAAAAATGGCCTTCTAACATAGCACATTACAATTTTCGTACATGATTTTTCTGCCCAAACCCCAACAATTTTCACACGGGATTTTGTTTAAAATACACATTTTCTACCCTAGAACACTGTTTTTTAAACTATGGGTACCAACTCTAAATAGGGTCTCCTTAGTTCAATGTTGGGGCTGTGAAGAATTTGGCAAAAGTAAACCTAGTGGCTGTTTCAGACATTTATATGAATCTGTTATCAATAATGTGTAGTGTTTACAGTGCAGAAAATGCTTCAGCTATACTTCATAAAAAGAAAAATTAGCATGTTTAGCAAGGCTTGTGATACTGATATCTTCTTGGGTGGAAAAGGGTTGTAGTGGAAAAAGTTTAAGAAACCCAGCCTTAGAACACAAATTATGAGCAGGAAAATGGTATTTTTGGATAAATCAGTTTCACAAACAAAAGTCCTGCATTATGAATAATGTCCCCAAATTACACAGATACCCTCACATTATAATAGAGAGACAATTTCTGACATGATTCATTCTTGTGAAAGCAAAATAAAGGATTTGCACTCCCAGTTTGTGTGTGTGAGTGCACCTGGGATTTTTGTTTTCTTTCCAGTTCAGAAGTCGTGCCCCTATCCATATCCTATCAAAGTATTTCTTGAGCATAAGGTGTTTATTGCCATAGTTCGGCAAAGTGCCAAATTAGAAAGAAGATAAAAACCTTGGAAGTATATAAAGATCTCAATCACTTAGACTTCTGGGTCACAGCCAAAACATATCTTGCCCCCCCCCCTCCTCCTGAGATGTGCATTTAGTACATATGACAAGGATTGTATATATGGAATGAATAGGATTTAGAATGCCTTTTATTGCAATAAAGGAGGTAGGTAAAACTCAATAGTTTGCATTAAATAAATGAATGCAACGAATGAACAATAATAATTTGATTAAACAAAAATGGTTAATGCAGAGGTGAAAACATTAAATCATGACGCACTTGCATCTTATTTAGTGTATGCATTTCACAAAGTGTATACATACTGGAAAAATTCTAGGCAGATTCCGAGAATTCACACCTTTGAGAAAAAACAATTTACAACAATATTCATTTATCTTCTCAAATTGTTTTGTTGTTGCAATTTGCCATCAACTCCAATTAATAGTGAACCAAAGAAAAAAAGACCACATGGGCCATTCAGTCCAACCCTTTACCTTGCAGAAAATGCATAAGCAAATAATCCCAACAGATGGCCATCCAGTCTCTGTTTAAGGGCCCATCCAGACAGGCCTTAAAACTGAGACCTGTCTCAGTTTTACCAGAGGCATCCAAAGGGCACCTCATGTAAAACCAAATTAATTAGGATCAACCCAGGAGATCTGAATTAATTAGATACCCCATTGGGCTTCCCTGAAATGCCCGGCTCTAACTGGATATTGGGCCTGTGTGGACTCACCCCCAGGAAGTCCTGGGATTATCTTGTGGTCAGTCCCCATTGCCATCTCACACTTTTTGGGATCCTGGATCTCAAAGGAATTTTCCTCCTCAGCTCCCCCTCCCCCCCCCACATGTCATTCCCTTTTGCCAGGAGAGCACGAGGAGGGATGTAATGGCAGTCCTGTATGTTTTATTTTATTTATAGGGGTTATTTGGGGGGGGGGGATTCAGGGTGGCTGCATGCCATCCTGATAGTTATCGTGATGGCATGTGTAGATACCCCCCCCCCCTCCAGGGAAAGCCTGAGTTTTTGGGGGTGACATAGAGACTTAAACCCATGCCAAAGCGGGTTTAACTCTGTCTGGAAGCATTCTAAAAGCCTCCAAGGAAGGTGTTTCCACCACACTCCAAGGCATAGAGTTCCACTGTTGAACAGTTCTTATAGTCAGGAATGTTCAGGTGGAATCTCCTTTCCTGTAATTTGAATCCACTGATCTGAGTCCTGGCCTCCAGGGCAGCAGGAAATAAAAAGCCTGCTCCCTCTTCCTTACGACATTCTTTCATATAGTTTTACTTGCCGATCATGTCTTCTCTCAACTTTCTCTTCTGCAGGCTAAACATGTTCTGCTCTTTAATATACTCCAAAAGTTACCAGACTTTTGATCATTTTAATCCATCCATCTATCCAGGCTTACATTGATCTTGGAACCTAGCCAAACTATAATAATAGTCCCAGGAAATGTGAAAAAGTTCAATCTATGGGTGGCAGAAAAACTGAATACCGTACTCCTCACTGATTCTCTATCTTAAATTCCTTAGAGATGGAACAAGACCCATTCACAATCTTTTTGGATTAGTACCTCCACAAGTTGAGCCCTTAAATAACTATGGCATTGGTTAGTAAATTAGTAAACAGGGCAATACTTCTTTACTAATTACACTTTCCTCTTAAACTGCTACACACATTGCTTATGTGTGGGGTCATCTACAGTTATTTTTAAACTCCACAAGACATTTCATCTAGTGTATAATAGAGCTAGAAAGAAAGCTAGTGTTCCAATCTTTAAATGTAAGTATGAGTGGTAGTGTTACTGCCCCGTTTGAATGTATCATGAAAAAAATGAGAGTTGAATTCCTACACACCAGGACCAACATAGTTGTTGATGCTCTTACTGGCCCTTATTCCATACCTGGTGACAAGCAAACTAGGATTGCAGTAGTGTCTGGTGATGTGCTTGTAAACATATGTGAAATTATTATATTGGCCACTGAACTTCCAGAAGACTTCAATAGGCAGCAGATATAAATCCCTTTTTCTGGATATGGGAGAATAGCCAGATATTTTTGCAATCCAACCACTTGCTACCAGGCATAGAAAGGGGTTGGAAGACTTCTGACTCTCTATGGCAGGGGTCCCCAAATAATGGCCCGCGGGCCACATGCAGCCCATTAAAGCCATTTATCCGCCCCTCGCGGTGGCGGCTCCCTCCTCCTCCGCCGAGGAAGGTGTGTGTGGCATGAAGAAAAAGGAGAGAAAGGTGTGCACCTTTTCGTTTTTTAAACATTTTATTGGGTTTTACATTCATAATTCATAACAATAGTATTTCCCTTTTTTAACATTTGCCTTCCCAATCGACCAGTATTTTTTCCCCTCCCTCCCTCCCTCCTCAACCACAGTATATTTCTACTAATCTTGCAGATCCAGCCACAGGTAAAGGCTTTGTATTTTTTTTTGTTTGATGTAATTGTTGGCTCCTCCATTTTTCACCCAGTTGAAGTAGTCCTTCCATCTATTTGTAATGTCCTTTTGTTTGTTCATTCTTGTTACTTGCTTAGTCCTAATTGTTTCCTCTACTTCTTGTGTGCTTAATGTTTTAACCTCATTCCATATGTTACGTATTGCTCGGATCATAAATTCCTTATCTTCTACCATTAAATTGTATATTTTTGCCACTGTTGCTTTACATGTTTTTTCTCTTGCATTTAGCAACTTATCTACCTTCAATTCTTCAGTGGACTGTGCACCCTCTTTTATTACTTTTTCCCAGATCCCTCTTAATTTTAACCAATTTTCTTTTCCCCCCTTTTCCAAAAAATCTAGCCAGTTAATTATCTCCCCATCTTGTTTCCACATATCTTTTACCCTCCTTAGTCCTTTTTCTTCTAAGGTATTTGCCAACCTTTCAGGGAGTCCCATACTCTTAATGGGGTATTTCCTGAAATGTTATATGCCCATAATCTTTGCCAGCATTCATACGCAATCTTTCATTCTTGGACCTGTTAGTTTTTCTTTTATTTCTTTAATATCTCTAGTGTATAGCCCATATTTTCCCCAACCTTCGTTTATTTCATTCTCTACTTTTATCCATTTATCTTCTCCCTTTCAACTAATTTTTTTAGTAAAGATCGTAGTTGGAAGGCCTTGTAATACTATTGTAGATTTGGAAACCCCCATTCTTTTCCTCCTCCCTCGTCCAGTGCACGCCTTCCAACGCTTTGCTTGTTTATAACGGTATTTTAATTATTATTTAATTAATAATTAATTGTTAATTTTTTGGTGCACAAAGGCAAAAGGGGGTTGGACTAAATGGGCCAAATGGCCCAAGGGGTCTCTTCCAACCCTCTTTATTAATAATATTATTAACATTAAGGCTGTATTTATTCCCATTTTGTTTTTTTACTTCAAAATAAGACATGTGCAGTGTGCATAGGAATTTGTTCATAGTTTTTTAAAAACTATAGTCTAGCCCTTCAATGGTCTGAGGGACCATGAACTGGCCCCTTGTTTAAAAAGTTTGGGGACCCCTGCATTACTGTTCTATGGTATATGACAATATACTCAGCTAGGCAAGATTGTAGCTTTTAATTGAAAGCAGTGTGTTAATGACCAACTCAGATATTAATCAAGCTGGAAGATTAATACACTACAGGGTTGTTCAAACATGGTCTGCTAACAAGAAGAACTTGCCTTGATGCCATGGGATTTTGACAATGGATTATTTTCAAAGTTTAGTTGCAGATTTCCATCTTCAGGCATAAAGGGAATGGGGTGGAAGCAAGGAATTCTGATGCTTATGATTCACATAGTTTGTTGTTAGGTCTACACAAATTATGGTTTCTTATTAAACACACTTATGACCCTGTGGTGTTTTCAGCATGAATGGAAGACATAATATAAATATTATTATTACTAGTTAAAATGATAACATATGACATACCTAAAGTGTAATACTAAGAATTTGGTGGCAGCACAAGGGCACACAATCACTGCATTGTTAAGGATTCAGGTTCATATGTCAGGTACCCTCTGGTTTCTGAAAGGGATAAAGAAACTCAATTTAAACACACACCTTTAAGGTCAAAAGACAGAGCAGAGCTGATGAATCTCAAAGGAATGGCATTGTTACATAAGCCCAAACAAAGACGGAAGGTCAGTTCTTCGGTGAGGAAAGAAGATCTGACTTGTGATTTTTCTTCATGGTTTCCTAGAGAGACAAGAAGAGCGACCCCCTCCTCCTTAATTTCCACCTCTGTTCTTTTCTTTTCTCCCTGACCCTGACACTAGAGTAAATGTTCCCTTCAGCATTCTTAAATTCTAATCTTCCTGGCTCTTTTCATCACCCTGTTTGAGCTCTGGTCTTTTCAGCTCCTTCACCACTTGATGCATTCATTTCTGGTCACCTACCAGTGTCTCTTCTGTCACCAGCCAGAAAGATCAGACAGGATTTCCCACATGCCACTTCAAGGAAAGCATTTAAAAAACAGCTGAAACATTGATAGAAGAAATAAGCAATTACAGCAGTAAGTAATTTGCTTTTCAAGCCTGTGATAAGCAGATGCTAGTTCCTCCTCAACTGCACAACAGACTTGTCTTTCATCTTAATTCTAACACATTCTATATAGACACTATTTCTTTTCACAAATGAATTCTTTATATGAGAACCAGAACAATCTGCCTTAAAATAAACAGTACTTCAACTTCTAGGGATTTTTCTGTCTGGTCAGGAAAAGGTCTGGAGATAAAAAAGAATACTTTGAGTGAACTGCCTTTTGCAATAAGCATACAGATGACAGCTTAAGAGAGATTTGACAAAGAACAGATATTTATCTAATTTTAACAGATATAGGAAAGATATTTATATCGGTTTCTTTTGCATTTTGCTTTTTTTCACTCAGAATATGCAGTAATTTCCTGTGACTTTGGGGCTAAGAATAAACCGAAAGGAAATATCTAAAGCTTATGTACTTTTCTCCCAACTGAGTACCAGAAATGCCCGGTACTTCTGTGAGTTTTTCTGTTGATTATTAGTGATTTTCTTGTTATAACTTGATTTGTTTTATTTACAGGAGACTAGAGTATCAGTTTGATTGGCTCTTCCCAACTTCAGATGATCTATGAAATCACTTACAATACATAGGTAAATCCCATGGATTCAATAGGACAGGATGGTGTGTGCATGGAGAGAGGGTGCTGCATGCCTCTTCTGGCATGTGTGCCATAGGTTCTTCACCACTGCTCTAGAGTTTTCTGAAAACTCTAGATGATCTCCAAACTTTGTTTTAAAGAAAGTAAAGTCAGGCTAGGGGCAGAAAACTGGGATACTGATCAGAAGATTCCCAATCCATGTATTGTGTAGACAGACAGAGCTGGATTCAGGCTGAGTTCAGGGGCTCATCTGCACTGATTCTATAACGCACTTCAAACAATGCATGCTGCCAAAGCATGCTTTGGCTAGCATTAAGGAGTTTAACTGACTGCTTTTGTTGTGTGGATAGTTAGATTGACATTTCTGGGACAGATTCAAGTCCAGGAAGGTGATTATACTGAAGTTGGCCTTGAGCTCATTCCAGAATCCGAAGTGTGTCCATGGCTTGATAGTTGCCAGGGAATACAAGTTTTTCCCCCATTTCCAAATAAGTTGCACCTATATGAGGTAGTAAGTAACAGGAAAGGAACGTGAGGCCTTTTCCACACAGCTATATAAAATCGTCATTGAACTGGATTATATGGCAGTGTGGACTCAGATAATCCACAATATCTGCTTTGAACTGGGTTATCTGCCTTGATATTCTGGGTTATATGGCTATGTGGAATGGCCCAGAGTTAACAGTGGGGACAATCTATTACCTGTCTTGGGGGTCAATTAGTTCCTTCTGGTATCCTTCCATAGAACCAGTAGATAGAGGCCTGCAAGGTCTCATGTTGGACAATGATTTCACAGCCTCCTGTTTGTAACCTCATTTGATCCACCTTTATTGCCTTCTTAACAAGTTTGGGATTTTTTTTTACCCCTAAAGCCATTGATAGTATTCCATATGTTCTATAAGGCTAAGACGGTACAGTAAACTATGACTATTGTTATTTTTTCAGTTTGGGCACAAAAGTGGAAGCAACTCTTTATTTGTGGATTATAATATTCTTCAGCATATCACAAGATAAGAATAAACTTAACCTTTTAATATAGTTCAATAGTCTTGGTGGACTTATAGTGACTTCAATAAATTCAGTAAAATTGAGTTTTTTAAATGACACTTCACAATTTATAGATTGAAATGTTTCTTTCTCTTTAACTATAGTTAGAAAGTTATTTACGATTTCTGAATATACCATTAATTTATTTTGCTATGTGTGTGTTTGTATTTATACATGCAAAATTATGGGTAGCAAAGAACAACATCTCCATTGTATTACATTTCTCTCTCCCTCTATCTCTTCTCTTGTTTAGTTACATAATTCTCTGTATTTTATTTTAATTTTATTTCTATATTTTATGAAACAGAGACAGATAAAGAGAGAAGTAAGGAAGTAAAAAGAGAACACAAAAGTATTTCCATATTTTTTTAAAAAGGTATCTTTTACTAACATGTTAATAGATCCAATATACAAAATCCATACCAATTGTGAAAGCGACATATATGTATAAAATTGTTTCTTTCGCCTTTGATATAAACTGAATTGAGGTCATGATCTTCTCCCAGGCACTATAGTCTATGAATTTTAAAGGGGGAAGCAATAGCTTACATACAAATGTAGTCTCTCATATGATATCGTAAATGTACAGTTTGGGCTCAAGTGTCTGCACCTGAGTGCAGTAATGATACTGCTTGAAACCACCTTTTGTGCTTCAATATAAGCCTAGTTTGTTCACAAGCAAGGAAATGAATGAGCTTCAAAATCTATAACACCTGTTCACCTGATTTGTGCTTGTAGTTAAAATGCTCTTTCTCAAATGTTTTCAATGAAGGCCCTACTTCACATCATTCTCCTCTTTCTAGTAAGGTGGAAGGGCATTCTGCTGCTGGGCAATTCTAAATGGAAGAGGGCATATGTGAGTAGTCTTTGGTTGAACCATGTTGAATGAGGGCATTACTATAGAACAAAATCAGGAGAGAATACACAATTAAATTAAGGTTAGCTGGTTTCTCATTTCTTCCAGCTTATAGTTTCATTCCATTTTTGCATCAACTCGAGCATTTTCCAAGAAAATCTGTAAGAATTTTCATGCACATTTTCTAACTCTGTGAAGTTTTGCATGTACTTCTTGCAATGCCAACACTTTTTTATGAAAGCATTTTTCCTGAATATATGGCATTTAAAAAAATCAGTTTACATTTTTTTTCATGTGCATTATCTTCATTTATCTGTTTTATATGTATAATCACAAAATACAGAAAAAATATGTATTTTATGTATTTCTTCTTTTGAGAATGTAATTTAATTCCAGTTGTATTAAAATTAAAATGACCATTCCTAATCAAAAGGTCCAAATAAATATGGAGGAATTATTTGATTGATAGGAATAAGAAACCTAAAGTGCAATGAGAATGGAAGGGATGTCTGTGAAAATAACACAGTCTAGTAAATCAGCCTTCTGTGGATTCAACCAAACACACATCAAAGATATTTTTAAAAGTGGTGTGGGACATTTCATCTCTCTTCCTGGTGGCTTCATGAGATGACCATGGCAGAAACTGCTATCCAGTACTTCCCTCTAAAGAGGAAAAATCTGAGATGGGGCAGGGAAGCTGGATGTCCAGGTTTCAATAGTAACCAGAAGTGTCTTCGCACATAATATTATTATTCTATTGTTTACTGTCAGTATTTTTACTTAGTATCTCACTATTTTTTTTAATAAACAGGAGAATATATGTCACCAGAGAGACCATGGACTGTTCTGAAAAATGCTTCTCTTGATCCATTCTATACATGTAGTCTGGAAAGTCAAAAAGAGCTTGTCCTCCTATTTCATTTGGTATGCTTTTCCCCCACCACACACATCTTCAGATGTGTCATACCATTCAAATATAATATGTGCTTATAAAATTCAGCATACACAGGATTGAAATATACAATTGTTTAATATATTTGTTTTCTTCATAATTCATTTTGGTCTTTTAATATGGAGACTTTTATGTCAGAATGTTTCAAAATCCAACCTTTCGTTTTATTCTACCATGGGGTTACTTCCAGAATGTCCCAATTGTGTTTTCTCTCACAATGTCCCAATGGTCCCAACTCATTTGTGATGTTTTTCTAATGCATTTGTTTTGCACTTGGCATCTTCAGACCTTTTTTAGTCTGTCCTCCCACCTTATTGATGGCTTCTCTACATTGGAAAAGGCAAAGTCAGTGGTCCTTGTGGGTTTTCCTAGGGTGAAAGCAGAATTAATATTAATATGTGAAATAGACCTTGCCCTCTCCCAGTGCTTGGTGGTAGTCGTGACCAATTTTCGTTATTATGGATATATTGTTGTGTTCGGGCATTGAATGTTTGACTTTTATGTTTGGAATCTGCCCTGAGTCCCTCCAGGGAGATAGGGCAGAATATAAATAAAGTATATTATTATTATTATTATTATTATTATTATTATTATTATTATTGACTCACAAACACAGTATGACACAGCAAATGAGATATATATGCTGGATTTCGAATCACAAAATCACAAGTCGAACACTTCTCAAGTGTTTAGGACTGTGTGATATATTTTCGGATGATGCGTGCAGATCCCAGTAAGGTGGCCTTTTGCAGTTGACAAATAGTAATTTTGTCAATGTTTATTGTTTCAAAATGCCAGCTGAGATATTTTGGCACAGCACCCAATGTGTCGATTACCACCGGGACCACCTGTACTGGTTTATGCCAGAGTTTTTGCAGTTCGATTTTGAGGTCTTGATAATGGCTGAGTTTTTCCTGTTTTTCGTCAATTCGAATATCACCTGGTATGGTGACATCAATAATCCAAACAACCATGAGGTCTGGTGTGTTGTGTTCCAAAACTTTGTCAGTCTGGATTTGAAAGTTCCATCGTATTTTTGTGTGCTCATTTTCCACTACCTTTGCAGGTTTGTGATCCCACCAGTTCTTTACAGGTGGTACTTGTGACATAAATTCCAATGAATCATTTGGGCCACATAGTTGTGCCTTTGTTTGTAGTCCGTCTGTGCAATTTTCTTACAGCAGCTGAGGATATGATCAATGGTTCTGTCAGCTTCCTTGCACAGTCTGCATTTTGGGTCATTGGCTGATTTTTCAATCTTGGCCTTAATTGCATTTGTTCTGATTGTTTGCTCCTGGGATGCAAGAATCAGGGTGTCTGTCTCCTTCTTCAGTGTTCCATTGGTGAGCCATAGCCAGGTCTTCCCCTTATCAATGTTTCCTTCAATTTTGTCAAGGAACTGTCTATGCAATGCTTTGTTGTGCCAGCTGTCAGCTCTAATTTGTAATTCATTTTTCTTCTACTGATTCTTTGTCTGCTGTACTTTGAGAAGTTTCTGATTTTTGACTTCAATCAAAACAGGTTGTTATCATCATCATCATCATCATCATCATACTGGGAATGAAAAAATAATTTCTCCAAGGAGGAAAATTAATTAATTGCAACACATCAAAAAGTTGGAAAGCAGTCCAGAAGGGGATGAAATAGCATCAAAGAGACAACACCAGTCAAAAATAACAATTGCCACCTGCGAACAAATTGTATGCATTAAAATGTAAAACCCACAGGTAAAAATACTTTGCGGAAATAGTGTATGGAAGCTAAATTGTATGGAGTATGCCATATTGGGATGTTCCATCTTGTTGCCATTCAGGTGTTTCAAAGGAAGGGCAGGACAGGGAGACTTTGGTAGCTGGAACTAATTAGCACTATTTTGCACCCATCTACACATTTGAGCTCTAATATTTATTTATTCACATTCTTATTTGAAGTGGATCATTTTCAACATTATTTTTTTTAAAAAGCTAAATAAAAAATAGCCAAGATTTCCCAGCCAGTGATATTGAAAATAAGTATAGACACTGAGATGTGTGTGTGTGTGCTTTTCCTGTAAAAATCATAGCCCCATAGTCACATTTTTTAACATTTGACTCTGTGTATGTGTGCTTGTGAGGCAGTATCCTAAGTTATAAAATGTCTACAGAAACATTGTGCATTTGTTAATAGATTTATTTTAGTGACCTTCATTTTAATTGCTTACCACTGCGGCCTTTTCCAGCAGTGCTAGTGCAACCTTTAAAAATAATAGTGGCAGTGTCAATCACACAAAAAACAACACAGAAAACCCTCTGCAAAATGATCAATTAAGCCTTAAGTACAAATGCAATGCAGAGCCAAGCAATAGCAAACTGGCTGAACACACAGCAGCCTAAGCAAAGTGTACAATTAGCTTCAAATGCCAAACTTCACATACAAGTAAAGTGGATGTACATTAGGAAAGGGGGAAAATCCATAGTAAACTCTGTATGCATGTCAAATAGACTTCAGAATTTTGGTGAACAAAAGCCATTCTACTAGCCTCATTTGCAAAGGATATAATTAGTATTTCTTTCAGTTTTCTGGGTAGAGATGAAACATATGAAAAAATAATAGGCTGTCAATACCCACAAGGGTTAGCAGTTGGAACTTAACAAAGGAATATATTTTAGGACAACAGCTTCTGAAACAAAAGTATGTGGTGTGTCTTTGCAGAATTTTTGCCAGGAGAATGTTTGCTTTAAATGGATGTAACAGAGTTTGTTCATATATTGGTTTCCCCCAAAAAAAGCAACAACAAAAGGGACATGGCACTTTGGTGACAGCTAACTGAAGTTTCAGGGGTCACCGCATGGTCCTTAGAAATTCAACTGTCAGATAACAAAGCATTAATGTGCACTGCATCTGAAAGACAGGGCCCATAAGGATGGGTGAAAGATTCTGTACAATAATGTGGGAAAGAAATGGTAGAAGTATAAAGAGGGAAGATCAATTGTGTCAGCTCAGTGAAGATTGGGATGCCATTTTTAATGCTCTTGTATTCATGTGGTGAGGGAAGAACCCAAAGTGATTCCACACATAGGAAGCTGGAGGAGGTTGATCCACAACCATTCTCTCTGAGGCTTGTTTCCCACTCTTTAATGCAAAAGAATACTGAAAAATTGCTTCATCTGTCTGCAGTGTGTGCTGTGCAGTGGTACCATTCTACCAAAGACCTGCTTTTCTCTATATGAATTCATAAAATCATAGAGATGGAAAAGACCACAAGGGCTATAGTCAAACCGTCTTCTACCATGCAGGAATATACAACCATTACATGTATTCCTGCATGATCATCCTGATAGATGGCTACCAGCCTCTGTTTGAACACCTCCAGAGGAGGAGACTCCACCACATTCCAAGGCAGTTTATTCTATTGCCAAACAGCAATTTCTGTCAGGAAGATCTTCCTAAAATTTAGAGGAATCTCTTTTCCTGCAGTTTGAATCAAATGCTTCATATTGTAGTCTCCAGAGTAGCAGAAAATAAGCTTGTCCCTTCCTCCATGTAACATTCTTTCAAACATTTAAACATTGCTATCATGTTTAACACAGCTCACAGCCTTCTTTTCTCCAAACTAAACATACCTAGCTCCCTCAACCACTCCTTGTAAGGCTTGGCTTCCAAACATTTGATAATTTTGGTCACCCTTCTCTGGACACAATTCTGCCCTTCTAAATTGTGGGGCTGAGAACTGGACACATGCGCAAATCTGAGGGTGCTTCTACACTAATACTATAATGCAGTTTGGAAGTGGATTAAAATGAACTGATTTTGCTTTGCAGCACCTACACAAACACAGCAGGAACTGGTTCGAGGCTGTGGACGGTGGCCACACTACCCATTTATTGAAGATTGGAACAAAACTCCAAAAGCTTTTCTTTCTTAAGCAGTCTACTGAGTTCGTACTCATAAATTGCACTGATTCACTGAGTCTACTTGGAATTAGAAATAGGATTTTGCTAAGGTCATAAGTCTCCTCTTACAGGACCAGTGCCAGTTAGGTTTCTGTGTCCTGACTCAGTATGAGGAGGTTCCAGTGCTCCTCAGTGTTAATGTTAAGGTTGCAGTACATTATAACATTGAATCATTTGATCCTTTCTCTTTTGTGAGCACCTCTTCTCATGCAATTATAAGTCAACTCAGTTTTATTTATATGTCCCTTTCTGTTATTACTGTTCTCAGAATGGGTTCTTAGCATTAAAATACATCCCTGTTTCATAGCAATGAAGTTCATTGAACAAATGAATAAATAATCAGCACTAATATAATCACAAATAAACAGCTGCAATAACCAATGCAATACTAAATTCTGAATACAAATGTATCATGCTGGAATAAATATCATTACAATGGTAGCATTAAAAGGCCAATTTGCAATTCATGATAAAGCCTTTAAACAAATAGAGATTTTAGGGTGGCAGAGGAAGACAAAAAAGGAAGATGAACCGCCACAACAGAATAAGGCCAGTCTGAGTATGTTCAACAATAAGACTCATGTAACTAAACTTTGTCAAATCATAGGCTTGCAATGATTTTTATTCAATATTATACATTCTTTTAATGTATTTTGGGGGTGCTGAATTTGAAAAATACAGTAAAATGTCAGTTATTCCAGAAATTCAGTATTTTTGTCAGTTCAGTTGATACTAAGCTTTGATTAAGTGCAGATATCGCTGTTCCAGTATTGAATGTATTTTTGTTTCATATCAATAAATTAAAGAGGTTAGAAATTTTATTAGTTCCTGTCTACTAGGGATATCTGAAATTTTGGAGGTCATTTTGTATTTAAGAAAAATTGGGTGATTTGGAGTAAAAAAAAATACTGAAATGCAGTCTCTGAAGCAATACAAATCGCAATGCCCCCTCTGAAAAATCATAAATGATTCTGTTCATTTGGAGTAGTTTTTTTACAGTGTAACAACATTGCTTGGGGTATGAGGGAAGGAGGAGGCTGAATGCAGCACCTGCAAAGCTAGTCTCCAGCCCTCAGAGCTTGAGAGATTCGTTTTGTGTTTGTTAAAACTTAACATGGAAAGTGATTTAAAATTACATTCCTATTTCCCTAGACTTTGGATTGGAGATTTTAGAAAATGATTTAAAATTATACTCCTCTTTCTCTAGCCCTAGAAGGAAGTTGGAATTACTATATTATTATTCATTAATTGTTGATTATTTATTATTAGACTCATATAGTTGGAAGGGTCCCTCAAAGGCCATCCAGTCACAACCCATTCTGCGAATCAGGGAGATGGAATTACTATTATATTATTATAGCCATTATCATTCATTATCATTACTGTTATTATTCTAATTACAGTTAGAAAGGACCCCAAAGCACATAGTCCAACACCATTCTGCCAAGCACGAAGATGGAATTATATTATTATGCATTATCATTTATTATTATTATTATCATTATTATTATTATTATTATTATTATTATTATTATTATTATTATTATTTTATGACACAGAAAACAATATATATATGCTGGATTTCATTTCACAAAATCACAAGTCGAACACTTCCCAAGTGTCTAGGATGATGCGTGCAGATCCCAGTAGGGTGGCCTTTTGCAGTTGGCAGATCGTAATTTTGTCAATGTCTATTGTTTACAAATGCCGGCTGAGATCTTTTGGCATGGCACCCAATGAGCCCATCACCACCAGGACCACCTGCACTGGTTTCTGCCAGAGTCTTTGAAGTTTAATCTTGAGGTCCTGATAGCGGCTGAATTTTTCCTGCTGTTTTTCGTCAATGCAACTGTCACCTGGGATGGCAACATCAATGATCCAAGCCTTTTTCTTTTCCACGACTGTTTGTGATCCCACCAGTTCTTTACTGTTGGCAGGTGGTACTTGAGGCATAAGTTCCAATGAATCATTTGGGCCACATAGTTGTGTCTCTGTTTATAGTCTGTGCGATTTTCTTACAGCAGCTGAGGATATGATCAATAGTTTCGTCAGCTTCCTTGCACAGTCTGCATTTTGGGTCATCAGCTGATTTTTCGATCTTGGCCTTAATTGCATTTGTTCTGATGGCTTGCTCCTGGGCTGCAAGGATCAGGCCTTCTGTCTCCTTCTTCAGGGTCCCATTTGTGAGCCAGAGCCAGAGCCAGGTCTTCTCCTTATCAGCTTTTCTTTCAATTTTGTCAAGGAACTTTCTATGCAATGTTTTGTTGTGCCAGCTGTCAGTTCTAGTTTGTAGTGTGGCTTTCATGTACTGGTTTTTTGTCTGCTGTATTTTGAGGAGTTTCTGATTTTTGACTTCAATCAAAGCAGGTTCTTCACTTTGCTTTACATATTCTGCCAGGGCATGTTCTTCTTCTTTGACTGCTTGTTTTACTTGTAAGAGTCCTCTGCCACCAGATCTTCTAGGCAGAGATAGCCGGTCAACATCACTGCGGGGGTGCAGTGAATGATGAATGGTCATGAATTTTCTTGTTTTTCTGTCCAAATTGTCCAGTTCCACCTGTGTCCAATTTATGATGCCAGCAGTATATCTTATGACAGGTATGGCCCAGGTGTTTATGGCCTTGATGGTGTTGCCTCCATTGAGCTTGCTTTTGAGAATTTTTCTGACCCTTTGTGTGTATTCTTTGCTGACCACAGTTTTCACATGTTCATGCTTGATGTTGTCCAGCTGTAATATGCCCAGATATTTATAGGCCTCTGGCTGGTGACACTTTATTGTTTGGCCATTGGGCATATTTATGCCCTCACTTTCAATGATTTTTCCCTTCTTCAATGCCACTGTCGAACATTTGTCCAAACCAAACTCCATGTTGATATAAGTGCTAAAAATTCGGACAGTGTTAGTCAGAGACTGGATTTCAGTTTCTGTTTTCCCATATAGCTTTAGGTCATCCATGTACATCAGATGTGAAATTTTGTGATATTTCTTAGATGTTTGATAGCCGAGATTTGTTTTTTGTAAGATTGTTGACAGAGGGATCATGGCAATAATGAAAAGCAGAGGGGACAATGAGTCTCCCTGGAAAATTCCTCTTCTGATGTCGACAAGTCCATAGCTTTCATTTCCAACAAACAGTTCAGTTTTCCAGTGCTCCATCATGTTTTCAATGAAGGTGCCAGTGTTTTTACTAATCCCGATGGCGTCCAGGCACTTGATGATCCAGCTGTGTGGGAGTGAGTCAAAGGCCTTTTTGTAGTCAATCCACGTCATGTGAAGATTAGCTTTTCGGCTTTTACAGTTCTCCATAATCATTTTGTCAATTAATAACTGGTCTTTTGTGCTCCTGATTTTCCGTTTGTTGCCTTTCTGTTCATCTGGCAAGATGTTTTTTTCTTCAAGATAATCTTGAATTTTGTCAGCTATGATGCCAGTCAGTAGTTTAAACATAGTGGGCAGACACGTTATTGGCCTGTAGTTTCCTGGTGCTGCTCCTTTTGCTGTATCCTTTTGTATCAGGTATGTGCTTCCAGTTGTTAGCCATTCACTGATACTTCCTTTTTGCAGCATCTCATTGAATTGTTGGGCAATTTTTCCATGTAAACTAATCAGATGTTTGAGCCAAAATCCATGAAGTTGATCACTACTAGGCGATGTCCAGTTCTTGACTTTTTGCACTCGTTTGCTGATCATTTCAGTTGTTCTTTCCATCTGTTCCATTTTGTTCTGTGAGAATTTTCCTTCAAACTCCTTTATCCACCCAGCGTTTTTGTTGTAGTTGTTGTAATTTGTTCTTTCACAATTTCCAAAGCTTCTTCAAGACACACCTGTTTCGGCAGGCCTTTGAGTTCTGTTAGATGTTTTAAAAGGTGCTTTTAGGATGCTTTTAAGATGTTTTAAAGATGTTTTAAGATGTTTTTAAATTGTTGATTTTAGCCAGTTCTTGTAAGCTGCCCCGAGCCCTAGGGGAGTGGCGGCATATAAGTTTGAAAAATAAATAAATAAATAAATTTTTCTAGTGTTCAGCCGGTACTTTCTGATCAGGTATTTCTTGATTTTGTCATTCTTCAGTTTCCTCTCTTTCATATTTTTCAGGTTACTTGCATCTGATCTGAGTTTCTTGATTTTCAACTCTAGCCTGACCTTCCACTTTGGTTTTGTAGTCGATTTTCTTTGGGGCTCCCTTGGTTGTAGGAGCCCAAGCTCTTCTGTTACTATTACTGCTGCACTGTAGGCATACTGGTTTGTTTGTTCAACTGATGTTATTTGGACAGTGGAGAGTACTGTATTCACATCTTTCATGAGAGGTGCCAGGTGTCTCTTGGGCACTGTTTTTAGAGTTGAGAGCTGCTTTCTTATTGCATTAGCTGCAGCATGAGCCATGATCTTATTCTTGAGCTCTTGCTGTCTTGCTGTCAAGGTTCCTGGTGGTTCAACAGGTGTTTCAAGTGGTGGTGGTTCTTCTTATTATTAGACTCATAGAGTTGAAAGAGAACCCAAGGGCCATCCATTCCAACCCCCTTCTGTCCAAAGGAAGACCCTATTAAATCCCTCCTGATAGATAGCTATCCAGACTCTGCTTATAGGATCATAGAATGCTAGGAGTTTAAAAGGACCCCCAAAGCCTTCCAGTCGAACTCTACTCAACAGGCAGGGTACACTATCTAACCCTCCCTTCAGATGGCCATCCAGCCTATGCTTGAAAACCAGTCCCCAGGCACATGTGCTTAAATAGAAAGGATTCCTAAAACCCAGTAGATGAACTAATCTTTCTCAAACCTTGCATAATTGATCCCCTGCTTATGTTGTGTCATTGTGTGACATTCAAGGTGATACCTCTTTAATTTTTAAAAAACTATTTGTAAAAATTTTAGTGGGTGACCAAAATGTTCTGAAACTTGTCAGGCTTACAGTTTTAAATGTACCCTACAAGTTTTATCCTGGTAGCCATAATTTTTTAATTGTTCAAGCCTCTGAGGCTGAGAGAGTGTGATTCACCCAAAGTGCTTAAATTGAAAAACAAATCCTAAAAATCAGTGGATGGCTGTCTCTCTCTGAAACTTTGCAGGAATGATGTCCCGATCATGTTGTCTCATCATGCAGAAATTCAAGGGGATGTTTTTTAAAAAAACAATTTTATTTGTAATTTTTTTAAAAAAAAATCATAAATATCAGTGGATAACCTAAATGCTCTGAACTGCAGGCTAGCAGTCATAAATATGCCCTACAAGTATGGCAAGTTTCATCCTGATAGCCATAAAAATGACAGAGAAACGAGCATCTAAAATTTCCCTGTTGCTGCTAATGGAATGAATTTCACCAAAACAATAACAGAAATTTGGAATCGAATTACAAATCAAAATGCCTCTCCCCCAAATCTTCTTTAAAAAAAATGGGGGTGCAAGAATTCAAATTTTGAAATGATATCCAAAGCAGATTTCTACCATTTCACACATCTCTACTGTCTACACTCATTTTAAAAAACAGTCACTTGTAATCCCGCACCAGCAGTCTTCATAAACCATTACATGTCCTGAGTTTCCCATCCTTAACCTGACTTTACTCCATGTTAAGAAAAGTTCGGGTTTACGCTGCCATTTTTAGCAAGCTCCAGAATATCCATAGGCTTTGCAGCAGGATTTGGTCTAGTTTGGTATATATATTTTTTCGTGTCAGGAACGACTTGAGAAACTGCAAGTCGCTTCTGGAGTGAGAGAATTGGCCGTCTGCAAGGACATTGCCCAGGGGACGCCCGGATGTTTTGATGTTTTTACCATCCTTGTGGGAGGCTTCTCTCATGTCCCCGCATGGAGCTAGAGCTGATAGAGGGAGCTCATCCGCACTCTCCCTGGCTGGGATTCGAACCTGGCAGCTTGCAGATCAGCAGCCCAACCTTCAAGTCATAAGGCTTTAACCCACTACTCCACCGGGGTATGATTCTGATCTACAGGGAGATCACAACTGGTGCTGTAAGCACTCTTTCCCTGCATTGATTAGTGCAGGGGAAAGGAATAAGTTGTCCCAATTTCAGCACTGTTTTTCAGTAGCCACAGTCCCTCTATCCCCTCATTGCTGCTTGTGTGGGCACCCTGTTGTGAGTACAGTAATGCAGTGGCTAGGCACTCACAGGCAGCTCTGTGACCAATGGGAAGCAACAGTGGTAGTGACACCACAGAGGACAAGGGCCAGTGGGGTTTATGCCTCTTCTGGCATAAATCTACCCATGTGAAGCAGGTAAATATAGCACTGAATGAGACATTTAGAATAATCACAGGATATCTTAAACCTACACCTGTTGACAGACTCTAGCTGGCATTGCCCTCTTGATGTGCTGCTAACTGCTGCTATCAGCCTCCTCCCTCTAGACTTTAATCAAGGAAAGGTTTCATGAGAACCACCACTCCCTACATGTTCCTCCAGCAACAGCAAGAATATCTCTGTGGGCAGCAAAATCAGGCAATTTCAGCTGGATAGCCCCCCAGGGATAAACCAAGAATAAGCAACTTTGAAGTCCCTGAACAGACTCAGAAGCGGAGTTGGCAGATCCAAAGACAACCTGGCAAAATGGCACTATGTAGAAGAATCTTCAACCTTGTGCGACTATGGAGCAGAACAAACAACTCGGCATCTCTATGGCTGCCCACAATGCCCTACCTCATGCACAGAGGAAGAACTGTTTAAAGCTACAGACAATGCAGTCACTGTTGCCTGTTTTTGGTCTCAAAAACTATTTAGGTGCTTGTGATCCCTTTATTTTATCAGTTTTAAACTTATTTATTTATGTAATGCATTTGACACAAAATAAATAAATGGGGTTTCGACCTGTCTGTATCATCTGGATGCTAACACAGTGCTCCAGAGTTTTCAACCAGGTGCCTCTGGCCTCCATCAAGTTGAACTGGGGCCATTCTGGAGCTCTAGGTTGGTGTAGGCAAAACCGTAGTAGACTTTAACTTCTTTCTTACCCTTCAGGATAAATTCGAAACCTTTGTGTTCTGGGAACTTGCAGTGCACCACTAGTTGTAGATATGTCAACAAACTAGAAAACCTCTGCTATATTAAAATTAAAAATTAAGCTACATTTAAATTAAAAATTGTATTGTCAACCTACAAATTAGAAGACTGCTGTCAGATGAAAATGTCTTGTCTACAATGACTGAAGTAGAAAGTTTGGAATTTTCTTCAAAAGTGTTGTTACTAGGTTTCTTGGGAATAATAAGAATCCTGACTTTGCATTCATTGTTGAAAATGTTCAGGAAAAATGTAAGGCTTTGTGATGCCCAATGTGTATTAAAATTCATTTTTTGTATGTGCACTTGGACTTCTTCCCAGAAAACCTAAGTGCAGTAAAGTGAGGAACAAAGAGAATATTTCCATCAAGACATTAAGGAAATGGGAATGAAATATCAAGATTGGTGGAACAGTAATACAATGGGGCATTCTTACTGAATGTGGTGTCATGAAGATCAGAAAGCTAGGCACCAAAGGAAAAGCAACAGATGCAGCTTCACTGGGAATACGATTTCTGAATAAGATTCAGGTATACATAACCAAATATTATACACACACACACACACACACACACACACGTGTGTGTGTGTGTGTGTGTGTGTGTTATATGTGAATAGATAGATTTAGAACTGGCTACAAAATAGATTTTATGTCATAATATTCACTACTACTTTTATAAAATCACATATTACAACATAAAAATGCTAAAGTAAGTTGGGAAAAATTGTATGACATGGAGGTTATTTTTGGTTATAGAACACCATATTCCTATAAATCCAGCATATATTTTTTAAATTTTTTAAAAATTTAATGCTGGTTTTATAGGAATTTTGTAGGCCAGATGCAAATGACTCCCACTCCACACATAACATATGAGTCATGAAACAAAGGTTTCTGTTGTAATTTTGAGATTCTTTCTTCTATAGTTCTGAAATTACACCACGGCCCATGATGGAGTTTACCTACAATGAGGGTCTCCAAATGCCTCCACTGTTTGCTATTATTGTTCAATGGTTTTGCCTGAAGAAAATTATGATGTTTGCTTGATGATTTTGTAACTTTTTGATTGACCTAATTATGAAAGTATTATCCTCACGATGTTTGGATTTTGTTTAACCCAATGACCCAACATGACTACTAATATTTTGCAGCCCACTTACCCATTTTTGAGAATGGGCAAGCAAAACTGTGGATATCGAATTCACAAATAAGGGAGCCATACCTCCTTGGATCTCCTGGAGTTTAATAATTACAGACCAGTGTCTAATTTCTCTTTTTTGGGGATAAGGTGATTAAAGGCAGCTGCCCTCCAATTCCAGGCAGTCTTGGATGACACACACTTACATGACCCATTTCAAAATAGCTTCAGAGCAGGATACGGAGTTGATCATCTTAATGGATGATCTCTGTCTCAACACTGACAGGGAAAGCGTGGCCCTGTTGATGCTTCTGGACCTCTCAGCAGCCTTCGATGCCATCGACCATGGTATCCTTCTGAATGCCTGGAGGAGCTGGGAATCAGTCACTGTGCTGCATTGGTTCTGATCGTATCTCTCAGGCAGGTTCCAAATGGTGGCACTTGGGGATAGCTGCTCCTCAAAAAGGTGCTGTTATGTGGTGTCCCACAAAGTGCCATTTTATCTCCAATGCTCTTTAATATTTACATGAAGCTACTGGGAGAGATCATCCATAGGCATGGGGTGGGGTGTTACCCGTATTTTGATGACACCCAAAAATATTTCTCCATGCCTTTGAAAACAGATTCATCTAAGGATAGTATATCTCCTCTGAATGAATGACTTGAGAAGGTAATGTGCTGGATGAGGAAAAATAAATTGAAACTGAATCCAGAGAAAACAAAGGTGCTTGCCATCAAAGGTCCTAATTTGGGGATGGGGGTGTTTCAACCAGTCCTGGATGGGGTTATACTCCCCCTGAAAAACTGTGCCCTCAGCTTGGGAGTGCTCCTGGATCCATCTCTCCAAATGTCAGCCCAGGTAGATGTGACTCTCAGGAGTGCTTACTATCAGCTTTGGCTGATCCGCCAGTTGTGCCCCTTTCTATATGTCGAGGATCTTAAGTTGGCAGTTCATGTGCTGGTAGCCTCAAAGTTGGGCTTCTGCAATGTGCTTTACACTGGGCTACCTTTGTACCAAGTTTGGAAACACCAGTTAGTTCAAAATACAGCAGCCAGATTGGTTACGGGAACATCCAGGAGTGAACTCATTACACCTATCCTAAAATCACTCCACTGGCTGCCAATTACTTTCTGGGCAAAGTATGAATGACTTTCAACTTTTAAAGCCCTACATGTTTTGGGTCCAGGATACCTATAGGATTGCCTTCTCCTGTACAATCCTCCCCAAACACTTGGGTCTTCTGAGGGCGTCTGGTCTGCTCCAGCCTGCCAGGACCAGACTGGCAACCGTCACTCAGAGGACCTTTTCATCGGCTGCCTCAAAACTGTGGAACAACATGCCAGAAGAACTCTGACAGCTAGATCAGCTATCGCAATTCAAGACATAAGTGAAGACCTATCTCTTCTGGCAGGCCTATCCAGACAGTTTTAATGGCAAAATTTGAACTTGTGTCTTATGTTTAGTCTTTATTTGTGCGTTTTAATATGTATTTTGTGGAAATATGTTTTAATATGTGTATTTTAAAGAATGTTTTTAGATGAATGTATGTTTTAGCAATGCTGTAACCCACCTCAAGTTGTGAGGAGAGGCTGGCAACTAACAACAACAACAACAACAATAACAACAGCATAAGAATCTACTTTATATTACATCAAAGCAGTGTTTATTTAGCTCAAAACTGTCCACATCACATGTATTTTGGGGAAGTACAACTCCCAAAATCCCTGACAGAGCATGACATTTACATATGCTGAAGGATTCTGGGAGATGTAGTACACTGACCCACAGGCAGCAGCTCTGCAGAGAGATTTGTGATTCATTCTTAACAGAATATGCTTATGATCCAATCCAGGATCTTCTGTCTGCAAACCATGCACTTCATCATTCAGCTAATGCCCGTGTTATTTACTACATTATAGTGCATGGAACACTGACATATTACAATATGCAATTCATACCTAGCATACATTCCTGAAAATTTTAGAAACCTGACAGGTTTTAGGAGTATTAATTTCAAAATAACCACAGCAATAACAACAAAAATTTTCACTGTGGGAGAACTGACAGATTTGCAGCAACTAAACAGTAAACGAACTGAAAAGTCTAATAAAAGATCATATTAATATGGTTAAGATGAATGTGATATGACTAGAAGTCAAATGAATCCATCATAAATAAAACCAAATTATACTGTAAAATGCAATCATGTAGCATCTATGAAAAAGTATGCTATGATTTTAAAATTATATTCTCATGAAGTGGCAAGAGTATGTAGTTTAAGTAGTGTAAATAGATTTTTTATAAATAGAAATAACCCTCAAAACTTAATGTGCACGGCTCAGCCTCAAATTCCTTCATAAGTATTTAAGTAGACAAAAAAAATCTTATTATGCCAAATGTACAAAATCAACTATTATGTATGCACATTCTACAGCAAAATGCATGTTAACTAGAAAAGAACCAAATATTTCTCTCATAGAGATCTGTAATTCTTGGATATTCTTTGAATTGAATCAAAATCTACATTGATGATTATTATTCCAATCAAGAGGTACAAATTATGCTAGTCTTTGAAGTTTGTTGGCTTCTTAATCAGATAAAAAGATTACAGGGTTCATGAAGGAGAAAGAAAAGTGAAATGGGTGAAGCCACACATTGTCTGTTTTGGTTTGATGTTTCTGGGAGAAGGTTAAGCAGAAGCAAAGTTCAGACCTCACATCACTCTTCTCCCACAAAAAAAATGAAGCAAAGGACTTACAGGAGTAAAAGAAGACTGCCAAATTTCAGGTCTCTATTGATGCCATAAAGTATTTTTCTTTGAAATCAGATCTGTTCCTGATCCTATCAACTTTATTGCATGAAGCAGGCAAACCAGTAGTATTTATGAGTAAAATGTGTCCATAGCTCACAGTCTCACAACATTCCCGTCACCTATCTTGGTGTGATAGCATGCTAGCAGCAGGGCATCTTAACACCAGGCAAAACAGTGCATTGGGCCCTGCCAGTGCCTACACAACCACTCACAGGAATAAAATATAAATTATGAATAAAATAAACTTATATTTATTAGTAGATCCAACAGAATCAATGCTTGTTTTCTCTTTCTCCTTTGCAGTTCATTTCGTCTTTTGTACTGCGCTCACAACACTGTTTCATTTTCCTCAAAGGGTTATTTATCAATTTCATGTAATAAGTCTACAGTTTCTTTTTCCTCACTTCATTTTCTTACACTTTCTCTAAACCTTCACCACAGAAATATAATTTTTGGAAACGTACACTGTCAGCAATTGTCTCAGTGAATTCGTTACAATATTTTACTTCCATAATATTGTAAGCAATAAAAACAGTAACATTTTGAATGTTGAGGCAGGTGATCAGAAAATTAATGTTAAATTCTGGTCTATGCAAAGGTTAGCATGGTGCTCCTATGCTTGTGCAGCCTCCAGGCAGAGCCGGTCCAACAATGAGGCGAATTAAGCAGTCGCTTGGGGCGCAAAACATACGGGGGCGCAGTTGAGACTGCTTTTTCTGTTGATTTCTTGTAAAACATGATGTTTTGGTGCTTAATTTGTAAAATCTTAATGTAATTTGATGTTTAATAGGCTTTTCTTTAATCCCTCCTTATTATCCAACATTTTCAATTATCCAATGCTTTTATTTTTCAGTGATTGGTTTGGGGGGGGGGTGCTAAAATTCTGTTCGCCTACACTTGAAAATACCTAGGGCCAGCTCTGCCTCCAGGCAACTGCCCAGCATGCCCAAACATTAAGACAGCACAAGCTAGTGGTAAAGTGATATTCCCTTGCTATTCTAACCTGTTTTATGTTTATTTTATATTTTACATTTTTTTGTTTTTTGTTGCTGAAATTACTTTTAAAAGCATGGACTTGTGGAAGTTTAGAAAGGTGGTGTTACAGAAATATGCAGAAATTTGATTGCAGGACCAAAGACTGTTGAATTGGTGCAACTGCATGAATGTGGAGGAGTGTGTTATCTTTGTAAAGAATTTGGAGTAAATACAAATCCAGATTATGTCCAAAAACTCCACTATGGACTTCAATATAAGAAGCATTTTACAGAATTGAGGAAAATGATAATGAAAGATGGCTAATATATTAAGGTTTATTGAAATAGAAAAATGGACACTCTAAATTCAAAACAAGGGAAGAGCTGATGGCAGAGAGATGGAATATGAACTGCTATTGGTGTAGACAGTTGTGGAAAAGATATAAAATGGGTTTAAAATTATTTGGGTTTGAACAAAACAGAAGTTCACGGAGGGTCCTACTACCATATGTAGTGTACCTGTTAAAAGGCCAAAGCTTTCTGGAGTCAAATTATTGGGGTAAGACCAGAATCAACTTTAAGCCAGAACTTGGGAGGTGTTAACTGGCACTTAATTGTTTGTTGTCTGAGCTTCTCCTGTTTCTAAGTTGTGTTCTTTATTAATTGTCTTGATTCTGGTGTTTTTTTTTTTATACTGGTAACCAGATTTTGTTCATTTTCATGGTTTCCTCCTTTCTGTTGAAATTCCCCCATGCTTGTGGATTTCAATGGTTTCTCTGTGTAGCCTGACATAATGGTTGTCCAAGTGGTCTAGGATTTCTGTATTCTCAAATAATATTGCTTTAACAGACAACAGTTCTTTCTCCCACCCTGGACATTGCACAGATATATATATATACACACACACTCCACTTGCTTCATTGCCAACAGAACCTCTGAAGATGCCAGCCACAGATGTAGGCAAAACTACAGAAGAGAATGCTACTGGAACATGGTCATACAGCACAAAACAAACCCTTCACAGCAACCCACATAGAAGATACTTCAACATCCAGTGGTGCATATGGACATTGCTAGTTGTGATACTTCCTTTCATTTACAGTAAAACTTTTAAAAAAGATACTGAAGAATTTTAACCCCAACCCCATATTGTGGTCAAGCCTTTGTTAAGTCACTTTAGTTATCCCAATAAAAGTAGTGCCACAAAAGTAGATTTTGGAATTTGACTTTTGGCCAATGCAGCTACCTCTGCTTTTTGTAATGATCCCTAGCTGGAGTTTGTAAAGTTGTGGGAGGTGTTTCCCTTGACAGGAGACTGAAAATCATAACTGTCCAGTTGAAGTGGGACATCTGGAATTTGAGCACATGCATAACACAGAAATTAACATAGAAACACCTAACTAAAACTGCATTGGATATTTGTCACATTGTTTCTTTTAAGAAAGAAAGAAATATCTACATCTTTCCTTCACTTTATTCCATTTTAGTAGAACATATGTAAAATTAGGCTACTGGAAAATGAGTGGTTTTTTAATACAAAGGAAAGCAATGATACTTCTTTCCATGGTTCCTTTGACAAGGACGTTCTTTGGCAACTGGAGACATTTTACAACCTTTTTTCCCATCCAGGTCAAGTGTTATAAAAACAACTCTAAAGCAATAAACACACAGGGCGCTTTGTCCAGTTAGAGACAATTAACTATAATTTCACCATTCAGTTGCAAAGGAAATGTTGTAAAAAAGTAATCAGTAGTTTTCAATTCCTTGTAAAACATGACTGCTCTGTAAAGAGAGGTCACAACTTTCTGCACTCAGAGAAGTATCTGTTTATGTCAGGTGTTGCTGAATATGTATGTGAGAGTGCAATAAAATGGACCGCCCCTCCTCCAGTGGTTAAAGACAGGTTGAACTGAATCGCTAATGCAAATTGTAGATGGGTGGTTAGAGGAACTGATAAATCATTTATTTCATCCCATTACTTGAATATCCTTAAATGCCTTATAGTTTTCAGAAATAGCCTGGCATTTCAAATCCTGTAGATTAAAAAGGCCAGACAATTTAATGTTATAAAGAAAAATATTTTCCCCAGACTTAAACAGATTTTGTTTTGATTTTATAACACTTGCTTTCTAATCCAACATGCTGACAATATACCAATATGCCTATAAGAGAACTGCAGTTGAATTCATATTATCTGGGAGGTAAACTCAACATAGTGGTACCAATGATCCACTGAATAAGGTTGGGATTCTATCATCAGTCATTTCAACTAATTTTCACAAGTGGCAAAAGAACAAAATCCACCAAAATGGCAGGCACAAACAAAACGTAAAACAAAAACTTTATAAAATATACACTCTCTTTTATTTGGGACCGGGACATGATTTTGCTACTTGAGTCAAAGGACAAGATTCATCACCTACTGCACAACATAAATACAACCAGGTCGAAAGTTAGCATTGGTAACAACAAGGATTCAGGATAGGTTGTGTATTACAATAGCTGTGTTTTCTCACAGGGAAACAGCTATGACAAGTCTCATAAAAAATGCTGGGTGGCTGCCATTGTGCACATTTCTCTGCACCTTCTGGTTGAGGTGGGGTCCTCACATTAAGCAATGACAGGACTGTCTTTTGATATTTTACTGAAAAGTATATTGTCTTTGAAGACTCCCCCATTATTAATTAACTATTAAAGGCATAGTATGACTGTCTCTCAATTCACTGCAATTGAAAACATGGAAAGGTTTTTTTAACTATAGCAAGAACATTGTGAGAGTTGTGTTCCAAGAATAAAAAGGACTGTGGCAATCTCAATGTTACAGGCTATTGCTGGAGATGATGTGGCCTGCTTAGGGGTTCGATTTCACCCATAGAAGACCAATGTCTTATGCTGGCTTTTGCTGCAGTGATATATTTCTGGTTCTCCTAGATACCAATAAATATTGATCCTATGCCAGGTGTTTACTTGGAACAGTTTCACTATTAAATATGGCCAGAACTTTTATGAAATGAACCATTCTTGGTTACTACTCCAAAAGAAGAAGAAGAAGAAGAAGAAGAAGAAGAAGAAGAAGAAGAAGAAGAAGAAGAAGAAGAAGGAGAAGAAGACATGAGTTTTCCCACTGCTAGCTATGCCAGGAAGTGTCTGAATCTTTAGAACAGGGGTTCTAAAACTTTTTCAGCCACGGAGCACAATCAAAACACCCTGTAGGAGGTGGGAGGGAAGTAGGGTTTTGAAAGCAAGGAAGGTGAGGGAAAAAGGCTTTGGGGGGGGGGGGGGGGAGAGAGGGAAGCAGGAAAGAGAAGTGAAAGCTTGGAGGGGGAAGGGGAGGAAAATGTGGAGCCCCTCAGTATGCTTCATGGAGCCCCAAGGGCTCCATGGAGCACAATTTGAGGACCCCTGCTTGAGAAGATTGCCACCCTATTCCCTCCTTCTAAACACAGTAGTCTGGCTTTTCTGATATAGTTATTGTGCTGTTACTAGCACTAGAGAAATTATTATTAAAACAAAGAGGTTTATTAAAAGAGTTATTGATGAAAGGGAATGAGCTGTCACTCCTTTTAAAAAAGTTTGAAAGTGCTGAAATAGGTTTAGAATAAATATATTTCACAAACATTCTTAATAAGCTAGCCTTTCCCGCCCATGTGAAACCTCACTAGTACATTTCCTCTTATTTGATTTTCTTCAAATACATGCTAGGTTTTTTCATATCTTCTGCTCAGACCATTACAACAGGGGAAGTTTCAAGCCAACGTCAGAGCCAGTCTGTGTTCGACTTAATATTAATTCACAGAATTCATCAGGTCATATCAGCTTATATCTTAGGATGGGCCAAATGCTTGGTCCCATAGCCAGGTCTTCAGCTGTTTCCTAAAAGGCATGAGAGTGAGGGGGCTTCCCTAATCTCCCTTGGCAAGGAGTTCCACAGCCATGGAGCCACCACCGAAAAAGCCCTGTCTCTCGTCCCTGGCAACCGCACCTGTGACAGCGGCGGGACCGAGAGCAGGCCTCACTCCAAGATTTTAATCTGCAGGATGGCCCATAGGAGGAGATACGTTCTGAGAGGTAAGTTGGGCCAGAACCATTTAAGGATTTGTAGGCCAGCACTTTGAATTGTGCCCAGAAGCTAACTTAATTACAGTAGAGTCTCACTTATCCAACACTCGCTTATCCAACGTTCTGGATTATCCAACACATTTTTGTAGTCAATGTTTTCAATATATCGTGATATTTTGGTGCTAAATTCGTAAATACAGTAATTACTACATAGTATTACTGGGTATTGAACTATTTTTTCTGTCAAATTTGTTGTATAGCATGATGTTTTGGTGTTTAATTTGTAAAATCATAACCTAATTTGATGTTTAATAGGCTTTTCCTTAATCTCTCCTTATTATCCAACATATTCGCTTATCCAACATTCTGCCGGCCCGTTTATGTTGGATAAGTGAGACTCTACTTTATATTACAACATCCTTTCAGGATTACCCAAAATATATGAACATTGCAAAACACAAAGAGGCTAAAATTCAGTTTTCTTCACAAATGACATGCAAGATTATAATGGATAATTTCATTAAGAGGACCAAATCAGGATAAAGCTACTGATGCCAAAATCACAAATGCTGCTTATGGCAAAGCTAGAGTTAGGCACCACAGACTCTTCAAAAAAAATGTATCAAGAGTTACCTGGACAAAAACTTTGTTTTCAAGCCATTCCCTTGATACATCAACTTCAGATTTCACCAACTCACTCTCTTCAAATGGGGTACATATAATCTGCACCAATGCTTCACAAACTCTGCTCCTCCAGGTGTTTTGGACTTCAGCTCCCAGATGTCAGGAATTGTGAGAACTGAAGTCCAAAAGATCTGGAGGAGCATCTCTGATCTACACCATTGTGTATCCTTGTCCTTTAAAATATTCTTTTCAGAATCAGGCTGCTGTTGTACACAGTACAAAATAAATTCAAACCAATGCCTACAATATAAGTGGTATACATTGCTCCTCTACTTCTCAATTTTTCTGTGCATCTTCAAGAAAAGGAATAGACATCCTGATCTCTGAAACATCTGTGTGATTAAAGGAATATAACTTAAGGAACTTTCAGGAACTTTTTAGATCACATTCTTATTGACATGTTAATTTCAGAGGGACCTCTTCAGGCATAGTTCCCTGAAGATATCAGAGCCTACATCATAACAGTTAATAAGAGAAATGAAATGTCAAAAAGCAAAAAGAAAAGAAAAAAACATTAGTGAACAATAGCAATCTCAAAATACATTCTTGGTACATCTAAAAAAATTGGATTTGGCACAGATGAAGAATCAACTAGAATTAGGACTTATGCATGCCTTTGAATCATGGAGCACTTTACATGAAAACTAGAGAGTGAAATATTGATTAAACTGCCAATGAATCACTTCCTTCTATTGTGTGGCAATGACTCAAGGTAGATTACATTTAATTGCTGTCTGTTCTAACCTCTATGCAAAGCAGGATGAATTTGTATCTCATTTATTTCCAAGTAACTTAGGCCAAGAGTCTTTATAGAAAATAGGTCTGTCATGAATAAATATAATCTGTTTTTATTTCCTGTACATTATCTACATGTCTTTCCTTGAAAACTCACATCTATTGACAAGAGTATCATCTTTCTCCAAAGGTTAAAGACAAACTGAAGGCATGACCCAATCTAGAGATATGGAGAATATTTACAGAATTTCTCATTCTCAGATAAAGAATCTTCTGTCAAGAAATTGGCAGCCTCTGTGATAGTTTTTACCTCCAGTGTACGAATAAGACAAGAAACACTTTGCTTTCACTGAGCTTCTGTGCTTTGTGAAAAAATCTCTCTGCTAGCCTCTTCCCCTTTTGTGAAGTGAAACACACAACACAGCACACACAAGATTGATCCAAAACAATGGAGCTACTAACTCTTAAGAATCCATGCAACAAAGCAGCAGTCATTGCACAGGTGCCATGCAATGTATGCAAAAATGAGACCAGTCACTAAATTTCTTTATGAAGAAATGAAGAAATATTTTTAGCAATTTTCTTGCCACTGTGAGAAAGCCTTTGTAAATCACATAACTTTTGAAACCTTTTCACAATCTATGAGTAAGATTTAATCACAGTTGTTTTGTGACAAAAAAACAACAATTTTCTGCACAGGAAAGAATAAGCTTGTCTATAAATATTATTTTCTGTGTAGAAAATGCTGTTTCCTGATATTTTTGTGCAGAAATTTCTGTGCAGAAAATGGCTGTTTCGAGGACTTAAAGACAAAGAATCTCAGCCTGTAATTCAGTTTCATTGAGGTTCTCAACAATCTCCGGGCTCTTCCAGATAGCCCTTTAATCCGGGAAATTTTGCATTGAAAAAAATGCAGTGTTCCCAGATACTAATCTACACACGCCTCAGAAAGTGCATTCTTTCTGAGGCGAGTGTTCAGATGCGCTCCTGGATCTTTCCCAGTGGACAACCAAACCCCCTCCCCAACCCCCCCCCCAAAAAAAAACTCATTTTAAAAGTAAAACAACTTACCTGGGCTCCATTCGCATGGTGCTGGAACTCCCCTGATGCATAGAAATGATGCGCCATGAGAAAGGGGGGGGGGGGGGTGGAGAAAAATCGCTCCTCCCCCCCCCCCCAATTTCATTCCTACATCCTAAACACCAGGAGAGCTCCCGCATCATGCGAATGGAGGTCGGTAAGTTCTTTTACTTTTAAAAGGGGTTTGGGGGGTTGAGGGAGGAGGTTGGTGTTCTCGTAGTTCCGCAGTACTACTGTCTAGACTGCCCCCTCAAAAGCCCAAAACCTTTGAAGGAGCAGTCCAGACAGAGGAAGTAGTTGGTTTATCCCGCGCCTTCCAAGACGGTTTTCCTGGTTTGTGGTTAATGAACTTGTGTTCTCTGAGACATCATCTGGATGGTCCCCTTTTAACTGTGGGAACTCCCACATTAAAGGGGCTGACTGGATGGGCCCTCAGGGACAAAGATAAATATGAGATAAAAATGCCCTCATATTGTGACTCAAAACTCTCAAGGCTGGAATTTCAACTTTTTAGAACAAAAATCCCATACAAAATAATGATTTTCAGCAGAAATCCAGAGGACCAGACCAGATTAACTTAAAGAAGCCAGGTTCAGTCACATATACTGAGATTCCCTTCTCTTCCATCATTGGCAGCATCAGCATCAACAATATTCCTGGAGAGAGAGAAAATGCCCTATAAGACCACAATTTCAAATAAAAGAACCAGTACATGATGAACAAGAAACTAGCGTGGTTTAAATGTCATACTGAAGGAGCAGTTAAGTTGATCTTATTTATCACATCTACATCTTTAACTGATCATATGCCTAAGCCTTACTGACAATCTTTCCATTTCAGTCTCCTCATCCAGATACAATTCATATGCCTAGGCCAACTAGCAGCTATCTGGTGTAATCCTTGGCTCTTTTCTTTCATTTCTCAGTGAGATTTGAATTTTGTTGCATTTCTTTGTCCAGACAGTATATCATAATTGGATAAACCAATTCCAGTAGCAACTATTTTTCTTCTCTAGGCAGCCACCTAAATTCTGCCTTCTGGAAAATAAACACTGAGTCAACTAGGAACTATAAACAACTGTGCATACTTTTAAGATATTTTGTTTCCAGTCATTTTAAATTATTTGTTATTTTTCTTGGCTTTTTTATTTTAAAGGCAACTGGAGCTTTCATTTTGATTTTTGAAAAACAGATAGATTATATATTTTATTTATTTATTTAAAAATATGGTCTATTATCTGCATTGTGGTTTTCATCATTAACCTTGCAGAGATGGGGGGGAAACACATTTGAAAAGCAATGTGAATACAATGAAGATCCAAAACGCTGGGCAGAACATTCTTATAATCCCCTCTTCTGCCTATTCCTTGGAAATTAATTGCGAGTTGCCAGAGCCAAGAGGTAAATTCTACACAGCTGAAGCAGCTCTTTTACATTTTCTTTTTCAATATTAAGCCTGATGCACTGAACCATACTAAACCTGGCAAGCACTTTTTGCAGTGTCAATATTTAGTATCCAAATACAGTCCCATCACGCACACTTTCATTTCTACAGCAAGTTATTGTATATTTGTTAGAGTGACAGCCTAAGAGAAGCATTTTCCAGGAGCTAGAGCAGAGCCAACCCATGACAGTTCCAAAGAGGGATCAATGCCACTGTGATACACATTTGGAAAAAAACAGTTGGCCAAATGTTATAAGCAAAAATTCAGTCAACACAGCCTCAGAAACAAATATTCATACACTCTCATCCTCATTCAGTTTCTCTTTCTCACCCCATCACCCTCCCCCTGAAATATTTCTGGTGTTTTGGGAGAAGAGGTGAACTTGTATCTGAATCCATATTATTGTTCTGGTCATTTTCATCTCTATGCCAATCTGTATTGTTTATAGAGCAAAAACAATTATTTGGCCCTCCTGGCCATGCTGCCTTGCTTCCCAGAGGCTTCTGATTGGCTGCTGGAGCCAGGGCAAGGGAGGGTGGGAGGGAAGGAAGGAAGAGGGCTTTCCACTCGTCCCCAAGGCTCCTTAAAGGTACAGGACGCATTGGGATTCTCCTCTCATCTTCCTATCCTATGCCATGAAACTGATTATTTTATACTATTATTCTATTGCCATATTATTATCATCATATTCTGTTACTATTATTATATCCCATTATTATATTATCCTATTAATATATTTTAAATCATTATATTATATTTTTCTATTATTATTATATCATTATATTATTATTCTATTATTATTCTAATATATTTTCATATTATTATATTATTATTCTGTTATTATTAAATTCCATTTTATATTACCCTATTAATATATTTTATATCATTATATTCTTTACTATTATTCTATTATATTATCATATTATTATTTTATTATTATTAGCATATTCTGTTATTATTATTATATTCCATTTTATATTATCCTATTAATATATTTTATATCATTCTATTCCATTCTATTATTCTATTATATTATCCTATTATTATTATATTATTATGCTATTCTGTTATTATATCCCATTATTATATTATCCTATTAATACCATATTATTATCATTTTCTGTTATTATTATATCCTATATTATATTATCTCATTAATATATTGTATATCATTATATTATTATTATATTATCATATTATTATTATAGTATATTTGTTGTGACTGCGCCTTCGGGGATTATGGTTGATGGTGATGGAATTCGAAGAGGAAGAAAAAACCCTCGTGATGAGGGTTCACTGGAGGAGTTGCGCAGGAAGCGACTTAGAGAGCTATATGGGGGATCGAAAAGTGGACGCTGTCAATACCTGGCAAGAATTAACATCCAAGAAGGATGTACAAAGGTTTTTGGGTTTTGCCAAGTACTATAGGGAGTTTATTCCGCACTTTGCACAATTGACAGTGCCGTTAACCCAACTCCTGCAAAAGAAGCATCCGTTCGAATGGACTATGGAGGCCAAGAAGGCTTTTGAACAACTGAAATGTAGTTTTCAGAATGGGAACATTTTAGTACATCCAAATGTGAACCAACCATTCATTGTTGAGGCAGATGCTTCTAATTATGCTCTGGGAGCAGTACTCTCGCAGAAGGACCCGTCTGGTAGATTAAGACCTTGTGGTTTCTATTCTAGACAACTCACTGCGTTTGAACAAAATTATACGATTTGGGAGAAAGAGTTGCTAGCGATCAAGGTGGCCTTCGAAGTTTGGAGGCATTGGTTGGAGGGGGCAAAACATCAGATAGTGGTCCTATCTGACCATAAAAACTTGGAACATTTGCAAACTGCAAGGAAACTGAATCAGAGACAAATTAGGTGGGCATTGTTCTTTTCCAGGTTCGACTTCAGGGTACAATTTGTAGAGGGGAAGCAGAACTTGAGGGCTGATGCTTTATCTAGGAAGCCTGAGTTCAAAACTGCTGAAATCCTTCTTGAACAAACCATTTTACCTGTTTCAGTGTTAAATGTGGTACCTGACAGGCAGGATCTTCATGAACGGGTGTTGTCTTCTCAAAAAGAGGATAGGTGGACACAAGAGCAGTTGATATTGCTCTCTCAGGATATGAGAACTATACTGCCTAATTTACAGGATGTGGACGGGGTGTTATCACGTAATGGGCAGATTTTCGTGCCGCCTGGTAAACTACGCTTGGAAATCATACAAGCATATCATGATGAGCCAACTGCGGGACATTTTGGCAGGTTTAAGACTGTGCAAGCCATTACTCGTCATTATTGGTGGCCCAAGATGAGGCAGGATATTTTAAAATACTGCAATAGCTGTGCTATTTGTCTACAGTGTAAACAACCAGTAGGTAGGCCCTGTGGTCTATTGTCGCCTCTGCTAGTCCCTGAAAAGCCCTGGCAGATTATTTCCATGGACTTCATTACTGATTTGCCTAGGGTGGGTGGCTACACTTGTATTTGGGTGGTGGTTGATTTGTTTTCCAAGATGGCTCATTTTATCCCATGCTCTAAAGTACCGGCGGCTACAACATTGGCCAAATTATTTGTGCGCCATATTTTCCGTCTGTACGGGGCTCCAGAGGTTATTGTTTCGGACAGAGCGCCGCAGTTTGTTTCACAATTTTGGAAACAGTTCCATGCGCAGCTTGGAACTAAACTGAACGTCTCTACTGCATTCCATCCGCAGACTGATGGGCAGTCTGAACGGGTGAACGGTCTGTTAGAACAGTATCTGCGCTGTTTTTGTTTGCAGCAAGCTGGGGATTGGGTTCAATGGGTACCGGTGGCAGAGTTTGCGTATAACGCGGCGACACATAGCGCTAGCCAATACTCGCCTTTTGAAATCATGTATGGTTGCCATCCACGTGGAGTAGTAGCGCCTGCGCAAAATACTGTGTCGCCGGATCCAGTGTATCGTTCCAGTGAACTCAAGGCCTTGCAAGACGTTGCGAGGAAGCTTCTGGTGGAAGCTAAAGCAACGCAAAAGTCACAAGCTGACAAACATCGTCAGCCTGGAGTGGAATTGAAAGAAGGGGACATGGTGTGGTTGTCTGCTAAGCATATCAGGACGCATGCGGGGAAATTTGGGGCTCGGTACTTAGGTCCTTTCCCCATTGTTACTAAGGTCTCTCCTGTGGCGTTTCGATTGCGATTGCCTTCCACGCTGAAGGTTCATCCGGTGTTTCACCGGTCTTTACTGAAACTGGACACATCATGTAACAGGCCCTCAGTAATTACAGAGGTCTCGGATCCCACATTAATTCCAGTGGGTGGGGCCTTTGCGGGGAGGGATAGTGTTGTGACTGTGCCTTCGGGGATTATGGTTGATGGGGATGGAATTCGAAGAGGAAGAAAAAACCCTCGTGATGAGGGTTCACTGGAGGAGTTGCGCAGGAAGCGACTTAGAGAGCTATATGGGGGATCTTCTGAGGAAGATTCAGATGGGGAGATGGATGCTGAGGAACAGGTGGTGGCAGAGGAAGCGGGCACTGAATGGGCACAGCCACCGGAGATGTCTGGGGATTTGGGGCCTATGGATACTTCTGAACCTGGGGTTTCTGCAGGAGCTGATCCCAATTGGGATGCTTGGAGAAGGGAGGATGGTTCTTTAAGTGTTCATGGGGCTAAGTGTGGGCAGGATGATTGGGACTCCGACGAATTGCTAGGTACTCCAGATCCACGAGCTCTAGCTGTGTGGAGCTCAGACTCTGAGTAGATTTGGGACACCTGGTGTTTGGGTGTGAGTGTTTGGTCACCCAGGAGGAAGGGGAATAAAATGGGAATGTTTGGCCACTGCACTTTGCGTGTGGCAAGGTGTTGCTGAGGCGCCATTGGGATCTCTGTGAAGACTGGACTTGGACTATGATTTGAATCTGCTGATATCACCTAGCTTGGCTCTCGCTGTGTCTTATCGTGGACCTGTTTTGGATGACTGCACCCTCTTCGGACTTTGGATTGAATTTGACCTGGCTTCTGTCTACACCCTCTGACTGACGGCTACTCCCGGCTTCTGACTATTGGTTTGTCTTTCGGAATTTCTGCTGCCTCCTGACCTGACCTTGGATTCCTCTGACGACGGCTATTCATCATCCCTTTGAGGCTTTCGGCTTATCTGCACCATGGAAGCAGCTTTATTGCTTTTCTAGTTTGTTTATTTTCCAGCAATTAACTCTATTTGTTTTCCAAAGCTGAATTGAAGCGTTATTTAGTTTTTTATTGAATGCCAGCATGGGAAATTAGCATGGCTCGTTTTTGAGTTATTATTGTCCAATCTACTCTCGAAACACTGAAAAGTGAAGTGTTTCAAGGATATTTCCTGTGTTTATGTTATTTTCTGGCTTATCTTCGGAATAAACTCTGTTTTGTGTGTTAACTGGCGTCTGACTCTTGACAATATTATATTATTCATTATTCATGACTACATTGAAACTAGAATAGAGAGAAATCAGCGTGGAAACCTTGTGAAACCTAAATTGCAAGAGGTACCATAGATTGTTGTACATGTAAATAATGGTAGTAACAAGAAATTCTTGATAGGATTCATAGTTTGTCTGTTATGCTGGTTTGTGATGACAACTACTTTACAGTATATAATAAATGTTCATTTTGTTGTTCAACAATAAATGTGAACTCTTCTTCATGGAAAAATAAGACATCCCCTGAAAATAAGACCTAGTGCATCTTTGGGAGCAAAAATTAATATAAGACCCTGTCTTATTTTTGGGGAAACAGGGTACTATCTCAGAATGTGATGGAGTCTCCTTCTTTGAAGGTTTATAAACAGATTCTGGATGGCCATCTATCAGGAGTGTGTATTCCTATGTGTCAGGGAGTTGGACACTGTGCTCTCTTCCAACCGTTTCTATTATTCTAACAGCAGCAGCAGCAACAATTACAGTAATTTGAAATGCACAAATATGAGGCAAAAACTTCAAAAATATTTGTTTTCTCTCACTGCAGGGAGAAAGCTGCAAATTATTTACATATGAGAATGAATCAGTTGAATGTTTACCTCCCTAGTTGGCTGGTTTGTTCTGGATATTGTAGCTCATAATGTCAACTTTCTAAGTGTTGGGGACCTAATCTGGCTTCCTGTCTGGTATGGGAACTAAATTTCTCTTGTGGATTGGCAAGAAGAAGAGTATTGATTTTCTGTACCCTCTAACAGTTTTCAAAGTTATGATTGTTTCCTTGTAGGTTGTCCTGAAGAAATGAAAAACTGGGTCATTGCTCTTGATTAGGTCCAACTGCATCTGGAGGGTTGATCTCAGAAACTGGCAGGTGACAGTAATGTAAGCTGTATGTTTTCAATGAGTCTCCCATGTTTTTATAAAGCATCTACATAAAAATCATTCAGTGATGTTATTCAGAGATTTGGTTTATGGTCTCATAGGTTTGTCAGTGGTACATTACCTCTCTTTCCTGTCATTCAATCCTAGGGTGGTAGTGGAAGTGACAGACTAGTATTTGAAGATTAGAAGTGGCATAAGTAAGTCATGTTGTACGCATGGTTGAATTACTACAATACTCTCCATATGGGGCTACCTTTAAAAACAGCTGGAACCTGGATCAAAACACAGCTCTCAGATTTTTGTCTAACATTTCACAGTCAGAACATACTGTAAGCATCCAATTTCTGCTGCAAATAGAAGTGGGAATGGAATTAACTTGGTTCTTATATTAATATGAAACTGCCTGATCTGAACTTTGTGAAGTAGCATGTGAACTAGAATGAAATGATACTTTAGCTTTTACATGTCTATGAATTGTGCAATGCAGTTCTCTTATCTTTAAAAATGCATACATAATCATACTTTTTTTGAAAATGTGTATGAACATTGGTATATCATGCTAAAAGTGTTGGGAGAAATGCTTTTTCCATATTTTTGTTGTTGAGATTTTGGAGTCTGAAACATTTTTCTAGTATTAACAACATGACATTTTTAAAGCATGAAAGTGAAAAATCTGAAAAGACACAAATTCCATTATATTTGCTAGTTTTAAGATATATGTTGAATACTTTACTTATTTTAATCACTAATAAATATACATATTAAGAATTGTAATATCTTCATGCTATAAAGTTTTTGTTTTTAATTGGACAATGCAGGAGTCCCCTAAATCCATTTTGTGTGTTGCACTATTGAGTGCTTTAGTGAGCAGCCCCGCGTCCCTTCAGGGAGATGGTGGCGGAATACAAATAAATTATTATTATTATTATTATTATTATTATTATTATTATTATTATTCCAATCTAAGCAAATCTCTATCCTAGACCAAATTCAGAATCTACATGCCTCCTATTGATCTGTCTTGGGAAACTAAAAACAGCTATGACTTTTCAAGGTTCTTTCCCCATCAAATTCATAAAATTTAGTCACAAGGTAGGATTAATTCAAGACATCTGACAAATTGCAAGCTGCCTCAAACATATGTTTTTTTTTCAAAATTACTATATTTTTAAAATATAGAGCCAGTTAACTATTCAGTCCTGGCAGTTAATGCTGCTTTTTGAACTCTTGGTGCGGTGATGTATTGGCTGCCTATGACTATGTATCTCACAGAGAAAGCAAGAGGTGAGGTAGAGGGTGAGGACAGACACAAGGGTCAAAATATTTTTAAAAGGACAAAAAATAAGACACATTTTCCAGACAGGGTAGCATTCACAGAATTAGGGGGAGCATGTTAATGCCACATGGAGTATACCCAAAATTCAGATTTCAGACAGAGCAGCAACAGCTCAAGACCTGAGACAGTATTGAAAGCTGAATTCCTACAATGAGAGACAGTGTGGTAGATATTGCGTGGGAAAGCAGAAATATTCAGCAACTAGATAAAGCTTTTACAAAAGAGCACACATCCTCATTTCAGAACTAAATATGCATAGACCAGTGACCCCATATCAACTCCTTGCTCTGACCTCAGGTGGTGTGATTGGGAAGAGTTAGTGAGATTCCTACTCCAGACGGGAAAGTAGAGGTGTTACTATTCAGAGTTCATCTCCTCTTCTATTTTCTGCCATCACCCCACCATGGCGTTTAATTTCTTTGGAGATATTGAAAGCAATTATCTTGCTTTGTACTCCTCCAGATCATTTTAAATAAACCTGGACTACTTCAGATATGACTCATCTACTGGAATCTGAAATAGGCCTTAGGTCTGGTTCAGATTGGTTAACTACAATCCAATTTACTACAGAATTGGGTATTTATCCAAAGCATTGCACAATCCTGGTGCCTAGCTGTTATTTTGTAGTCTTCATTTTTCCCTTTTAATATATTGTTTTAACCTATAGAAAGTGCCTTGAGTATTGCTAAGAGAGGAGCTGGATAGATGATGATAATTATCAGCAATAATAGGAAGGGTTGTTGTATGTCTTTCGGGCTGTGTGGCCATGTTCCAGAAGTATTCTCTCCTGATGTTTCATCCACATTTATGGCAGGCATCCTCAGAAGTTGTGAGGTATCCATACCTCACAACCTCTGAGGATGCCTGCCATAGATGTGGGCGAAACATCAGGAGAGAATACTTCTGGAACATGGCCACACAGCCCGAAAGACGTATAACAGCCCTGTGATCCCAGCCATGAAAGCCTTCGACAACACAATAATAGGAAGAATGGGATAAATGGGATAAATCCTATTTTAGTCCTGCCTAAGCCTGACTATTTCAAACAATGAGACATTCATTCTAGATAACTCTGAGTTTAACAAGACACAATATGTATTAGTTTGGAAACAAAGTTCCATTTAGCTTTGTTTGGTATACTTTTAAGTGTTTTGTAAAATGAATTCTCACTGCATTGTATACAGCTATTGGCAGTCACAAAGTTCCCCTCTATTAGCAGACAGACACATTGCTATGTTAAATTCATATATCTTACCTTATGTAAAGATAAGATTTAAAACAATTTTGTTCAATAGGGAAAGCTGATGGGGAAAAAAGAAGAAACAAAATAATATATTGAATATAGAAGAGCAAAAGGAACACATTTCTAAAAACATATTAAGAAAACATGTATGGCTATGTCAGAAATATTACCAAAATATGTTTTGCCTATTTGTGACTGACAATCCTGGATTGTTAAACATTTTACAGTAAGTCTGGGTATTATATGAGGGATCAATTTCAGGACTATTTGTGTCATACAATTTTCTAGTAATCTCGAACCATATTTTTCATACCTAAAATTAATGATGTTTTCAGTTTCCAACCAAAACTTATGATAGAATCAGTCTGAAAGACCTAGAAAGTATCTAAAGAAGTGTTCTCTCATGGTCTCCAGCACAATTTTACGGTCAACTTCCACTGGAATAAAAATTTCTCTAGGCATCGCTGAGCCCTAAAATGGTTTTATGGTGTAGAAAGAACTTTGTATATAAACAAATCCAGGTCAAATGAGCCTGCATAATAAACCATCTTACTATATTGGCAATTCAACTCATTCCTTATTAATAACCAGAAATGCAAGTAATGACCTACTTTGATTATTCAGCAAGAAGACTAATGCATTCTTGACTACCAAGTTCCCTTTGTCTTCAAACTACTTCATTATGCATGTTTGTGTTGGAGATTTGTACAAACTATGCCACAATGCAGAGATGTGAAAGCTACTTTTGGGATTACAGTGTCTAAAATCCCATATCAGCATGGTCAATCCTGGGTGGAAAAAAAACACCAGTGTTCAAGAGTCTGAATATATCTACAAAAAGAAAACTATTCATTATTTTTAAAGTATTACTTCTTTGGCACATTGCCTTTTAACAACAAGTACTCAAAGACATTTTTCAAAAAAAGCTGCTGAGATCTATTTGCAGTTCAGTTTTTTTTTTTGTTGGGGGGGTGGTGGTGTGTGGAGCACACATAGGCTTTCTGTGCAGAAAACATGATCAGGCAAGAAATGTTGATAAACTTGCCTTCTGACCAAAAATGAAATTTTCTGTGCAAAAAGTGTGCATTTTCCTCATGGTATAAGTACTGAACTACAAATATTCTTATCTGTCCTTGCTTCTTGGAACTTTAATACTCAGGAAACCTACATTTCACCTGTTATTTGAATATTTTAAAACATTCTTTCATTTCATAGTGTTTACTAAGATGTAAATTTTGATAGATTAGCTTTGGCCTGTGACAAAGAATACTGCATATACTCAAGTGTAAGCCAAATTTTTCAGCCGAAAAAGCCCCCCTCAGCTTATACTCGAGTGAGGGTCCTGGCCGGCTTATAATCAGATTGGCTTACACTCAAGTATATACGGGTAATCAGAGTTGGACAGTGTTATCTTAAATTACAGTTTTATGTAAATATTCCAAAAAATTCACCTCAATTGATGTAATTTTATTGGTATCTATTTTTATTTTTGAAATTTACCAATAGCTGCTGTATTTCCACCCTCATCTTATACTGAAATCAATAAGTTTTCCCAGTTTCTTCTGGTAAAATTTGCTGCCTCAGCTTATATTCGGGTCAGCTTATACTCAAGTATATATGGTATGTTGTCCCATTGGGTAGCTGACATATAGAGATCCAGTGTTGATTTTTATTGAACTCAATAATCTATGAAATCAAATTATCCACCAGAACAGTCCCCCAAAGAGCACGTAAGTATGTTTAAGATCACATTATAAATTTAATCCTAAAGAAACCAAATCAGCTCCAATTAGTTGTGATCTGTGTAAATATGTATGGGACTGTGATTTGGAATAGTGACAAGTTCATCTAGTAAGCAGTGTGATCATATTCAAACCATTCAGAGTAATATGAGATCTGCCCCTCACCCAAATGCCCCTGAACAACTCTACTTTTTTTACAATAATGTACGAGTATCATATTATGCCTTCCCTGAAAATGTATCATTCTCTTTTATAGAGTGGTAACTTGTTTATGCGTAGCTTGAAGATTTAAGAGGTAAAAGCATGAGTGAAATTACCTGTTCATCAGCCCATAGCTGCGTGCTGAGACTGCTTTTAAATGCATCAGCCCAAGGTGGCACTAGATACAAAGATCACACTCTAAAAGAGAGACAATAGTAAAGTTGGACTTAGAGTGAGATAAGTATAACTTTCAAATAAAAAATTGTCCACAGCAGAATTTATCTTCAGTCTTTGGGGAAAAAAAAGAATCATACACTAAAGGAAATACACTCACAGTCATTAATAAATCAAACTGAGGGGTAATTTAAAATTACTAAAATACATTGGGCTCTCAGTATCTACTGGGGTTTGGTTCCAGGCCCCTTGGATACCAAAATATGTGGATGTTCAAGAGCCATTACATATAATGACATAGTAAAATGTGAACAACTCAAATGAGTGGTGGAGCCCATCAGGCTCTCTGAAATGGTGGGAGGATACAGCCGTTATGCCTGCCTACAGGTAAACATAATTCTCAGCAGGCAGCATAGTCATGATTTGCTTTTTGAACTCATTTTTACATATTTTCACATTGTGATTGGTTGAATCTGTGGGTGCAGAACTTTTAGATACGAAGGGCTGACTGTAGCAGGAAACAAAATCATGTTCAAAGCTAAACATTGCTTCAGTCACAATGGATAACAAAGCTGGCCTGCTCAGGGTCACCAAACAATCAGCAGCAGACATCCTTTAGAGTTGTTCCACTAAGTGAAAGTCCTTCTTTCTGAGGTGGTCCTGTGCCAGACAGAAGATCAAAGTTTAGAAGTCACTTTCCAGGAGTTTCTCCCTACTTGGCATGTTTTAGTTTCCCCACTTTTTAATACCAGCCTCTAGAATTAGCAGAATGATTATGTGACAGAACTGGACCTAGCATAGCTCTTGAAACAATTATTTGAGAATTACAGTCCAAAAAGAAACTTTTCCAAGCTGTCATACCACCACTGTCAGTTGTCGCTTGTCGCTTGTCACTGTCACTCACACAATCATTTCAACAGGTAACCTTGTTACACAGCAGTCAAGCAGGTCTAAAAGTTAAAAGAACAGATTTAAGTAGTCTGCTTTCCACCTAAAATGAAATCAGCTGCAAATATGCTTTTGCTCTTGAGAACGTCTCTTCTCTTGAGGGGCTACCTTAATTCTGTGATGTCTGTCACCTAATGGCAGACTCAGTATGATACAATGGTACAGAAAGTTTAACTAATTGAAATTAATTAATACATTTTAAAAACAAAACAACTCTAAGATGTCCCATTTCAAGGCCCTGAAAATTTGGATAAATAGGGTACACAGCCTTGGGGCAATGGTGGAGAGAGCAGTCTCTCTTTCTTTCTCATTACTATAAGATTAATTTAAATGAATGTTTAAGACTACATAATATTTTTATAACACTCTGGAGTTATGATTTTCTCTTCAAGAATATGGTTATTAGATGATAATATGCATAGTGCTTTTAAGCTGAAAATAGTTTTCATCAAACTATTTGACAGAAGATACTTATTGCCATCATCTAACTTTATTAAATGTCCCTGTTTGGACATTCAATCTGATTATTGTATTGAAAGGTTTGCTGTTCCTGTCAATTCCCAGTTAGCAGTAGCTGACACAATTCAAAGAGGAACATCTGACAGTTGTTATTGTCAAGGTCTTCTCCATGGGTTCCTTTAGCCTGGTTATTTAGTCTTTTCCCCAAACTATTCCTTCATAGAGCCCCATTTACATGTGCTGCTGCAAAGCAGAGCGATATCTACTAGAACTAGACATAAAATGCATGCTATGGTATGGTGTTGATTATATTTTAAAGCAATCTTAAAGCACAAACATAAAAATATATTTATATGCTCCTTCTATAAAAATCTCATTAAGTTTACCTGGGAATGATGTGGATGATACATTTTCTATAATACTCCCCCCACCCCTTGTCTTCATTAGGATGTTTCACTCTGCGGTGAATGTAGGCACCAAGCAAAGAAAAGTCTGATGGTGGGTAGCAACATCAAAAGACCACTAGTTGACTGTCACCCAATTATTTTATTGCTCATTAGCCTCCTTTTGAATGCTGTATTTTCACTTGCTTACCTATGTTTTTTATCTTTGGCTATCTGTAACACCCATCAGGTTTCTTTCTCCAGAAAAAGCCCTATCTCAATGACGTTACCCATTTCTCTGAAGAAGAAGAGAGTGCAGATGTTCAGCATCAGACCTACAGTTCAGAACACATGGCAAATATCTCTCAAGGCCAGCAATGCATAACCTATGTAGTGGTGGGAATACCTTTTCCTGTAATTGTTGCCTTGAGCAATCATCTCCAGGTAGACAGATGATGCCAAGTCAGAGTGCGTGGGACTTTTCTTCCAATACCATTAAACCTTGGTGCTTCATTCTAGATAAGGGATGCAGAACAATACAACCCTAGCAGAGAGTCAAAGGTGTATGTTTCTTTAAAAGTAAACATTTCTCCCTATAAAGAAAATTCTTTATGCCAGATTCAAGAGAGTAGATGTGAATGTTTTGTGATTAACAAATCTCACGTCCGAAGCCTTCAGGTTAAATTTCTTTCTCCCACACAGTGATTAAATCTCTCCTGGATCCAAGCTCTGAATGCCATAAAGTGTGACATTCCCATTTTAGATCGAACTAAAAATATAAACCAACTGACTGAATGTACTGGAGAATACCTTGATATGACATTGTTGAACTGAGGCCACTTTATTAATTCCAAAATGATATTACCATGTATGGAAAGATGCACCAGAGACAGGCTTCATTATCTTTTGAGTAATGCCAAGGTTAATGACATTGGGGAATGTTGTGTAATGATGCCAACTGTATGGCTGGTATTCATAGGGCAACATTACAATTCTGGAACTATTCAGTCTTTGTTTGACTGCAACGGGAGCATCTGCCTTACAAATTAAAGCACTGCAAAAGCAAATAATTTCCACCAAGTATTATTTATGAAACATTGATGACTATATAATCAGTGTGCTGTAGACAAAAGAAAAGCTCAGAGATTGCAGGCTGATATGTTTATTGGCCCATGAGATAAATATTATAACATTCGTAATGACAAACGTGCTATTCTATTGATCTACATAAAGAGAAAAAAGATAAGAGGAACCTTTTAATTCTTCCTAATGTTTGATTTTAATGGGATTCATGACTTATGAATCACCATTTTGACATTACTTAAATAAGTAGAGAGGAGTTGGAATGGAGGTATAACATGGAATTTTGAAGATATTCACACTTGGGATTTTTACACTAAATCATAATTAAAAAAACATTATTTATGAAGCAGCTTTTGACAAATAGCCTATGTCTGTTGAAGGGATGTTTGGCAGCATTGTTTTTAGAGTCTATAATAGAGCCTGGACTATGGGACATCAGCTGCCAAAGGATAAAATGTTGATTTTATGGTCAAATATAGAACCGGAATGTCTAATCCTTTCTCAGCAAAAACTAAAACAAACAAACAAAAAAATGCTTATGAAACATGACCATACAGCCTGGAAAACTCACAGCAACCCCCCCTCAAAAAAAAACAAACCAAACTCAACAACAAGCATATGATACACGAAAAATATTAGAGGAAAATATAAGTGTTCAATAGCAACATCCATTCTTTCAATAGCTGTATCTGATTTCTAAGAGATGTACATCCAGTTCAACATGGATCACCTGCAACTTCATGGTCAGTATGACATATTTGTGGAGATACGAGAGGAAGGTTAAACTAACTCTATTTTAATTAATGTTTTCATTGTGTTCCAAGGCCTATTGAATAGAAACAGACTTGAAATAGTTACTTTTTTGGACTAGCACTCCCAGAATCCTGCAGCCAATATGTCCATCAGCTAAGGAAGTAATAGCCCTCTGCCCCCATAAAAAGGTTCAGTTGTAGACCTTGCTACTTAGGACTGTCCAACGGTAACCGAAGGCAAGTGAGACAAGTCTAGGGTATGGTAATATTTTGCTTCCAAGGAAAGTGTTACAAGTTGCAACATGCCAGATAGGACAACACAGAGACAAGGTGCCTGATTCTAGTTCAAAAGTTTATGTCACAAAGTAGATAAATTGTGATCCAAAGTATTACTGAATAGTGTAACACTAGGTATATATGGTCTGGAATTTAAACAAGATAAACAATTAATTTAATTTAATCATTTTTTTCCCAGAAAAATAGAGTGTCATACTGACATAAAAGTAAACTGTCCCCACTTATTTTAAGGTTGATGTTTAAGGACTACATTGGAAGGAATGTTGGGGTTTAAACATAAGGAAGAGCCCAAAATATATTATATTATATTATATTATTTAATATACCACTCTTCTCCCCCAATGTCAAAAAAAGGGGAAGAATATAGCCACCATAGCATAATACAACATCTGTATTGCACCCCTATAAGCTTTTGTAAACATCACTATATCTCATCAGAACTTGAAAGCTAAGCAGGTCCTCTGGTTACTTCTTAAATGAAAATTGCCCCATGGATTTATTTATTTATTTATTTTAATTTACAGTATTTATATTCCACTCTTCTCACCCCGAAGGGGACTTAGGGCGGATCACATTTCACACATATAAGGCAAACATTCAATACCATAACATAGAACAGAGACAGAGACAAACGCAGGCACGGGCTGGCCTTGAACTCATGACCTCTTGGTCAGAGTGATTTGTTGCAGCTGGCTGCTAACCAGCCAGCTGCAACAAAGGATTCCTTGCCTAAGAACCCTTCAGACCCTTGCCCTTCTTGGTTTCTAAAGCTTGCCAGTGGGGGGCTGGTAAACTGGTATGTGGGGATTATAAATGCCTCATTGGATCAGGAACATTTTCCATCCGCCTTAAAACAGGCATTTGTCAAACCGATCCTGAAGAAGGTGTCCCTTGATCCGACAGTATTAAACAACTACTGGCCAGTTTCCAACCTCCCCTTCTTGGGCAAGGTTCTGGAGCGGGTGGTCGCCTCGCAGCTCCAGGGGTTCCTGCTAGAGACCTATTATCTTGATCCATCGCAATCTGGGTTCAGGCCTGGTCACGGCACGGAAACGGCTTTGGTCGCCTTGGTGGATGACCTCCACAGAGAACTTGACAGGGGGAGTGCGTCACTGTTGGTTCTCTTGGACATCTCAGCAGCTTTTGATACCATCAACAATGGTCGGCTCGCCGGAATGGGTATTGGGGGCGTTGCTCTGCAATGGCTCCACTCCTTCCTGGAGGGCCATTCCCAGTTGGTGAAGCTGGGAGACACCTGATTGGACCCCTGGCCATTGACCTGTGGGGTCCCGCAAGGTTCAATTTTGTCTCCTATGCTTTTTAACATCCACATGAAACCACTGGGCGAGGTTATCCAGAGTTTTGGAGTTCGGTGCCATCTCTATTCAGATGACACTCAACTCTACTACTCCTTTCCACCGAATTCCAAGGAAGCACCTCGGATCCTGGACCAATGTCTGTCTGCTGTGATGGACTGGATGAGGGCTAACAAGTTGAAGCTCAATCCTGACAAGAAAGAGGGCCTCCAGGTCAGTCGTAAGGCCGATTGGGGCATAGGGTGGCTACCTGTGCTCGACGGGGTCGCACTCCCCCTGAAGGCGCAGGTCCGCAGTCTGGGGGTCCTCCTGGACTCAGCGCTGATGCTTGATGCTCAGGTGTCAGCAGTGACCAGGAGGGCTTTCGCACAGTTAAAGCTTGTGCGTCAGCTGCAACCATAACTCGTGAAGTCTGACTTGACCATGGTGGTCCACGTCTTAGTTACCTCTAGACTGGATTACTGCAATGCGGTCTACTTGGGGCTGCCTTTGAAGACGGTTCAGAAACTACAGTTGGTACAAAGATCAGCGGCCAGGGTGATAACAGGAGCAGGCTATAGGGAGTGGTCAACACCCCTCTTTAAGAAGCTCCACTGGCCACCAATAAGTTTCTGGGCCCAATTCCAGGTGCAGGTTATTACCTATAAAGCCCTAAACAGTTCAGGACCTGCTTATCTCTGTGACCGCCTCCTCCCCTATGAACCCACACGGGCCTTGAGATCTTCTGGGGAGGCCCTCCTCTCGCTCCCACCCCCGTCTCAGGCGCAGTTGGTGGGGACGAGAGAGAGGGTCTTCTCAGTGGTGGCCCCTTGGCTCTGGAAATCCCTCCCCAGGGAGATCAGGCTGGCACCCTCACTATCCATCTTTCGAAAGGACCTTAAAACATGGTTATTTCGATGTGCATTTGAATAAATAGTTCCAGTTAGTTATTAGTTGCCACAACTACTGCACTTTATCACACTCCACTCTTATTAATTGAACTCTGTAATGAGATCCTTAATTCCCTCTTGTAGAGTCTGCTGAATTTTATCTTACAGTTTGTATATTATGTTCAGACTCTAACGTTCTAATGTTTTGATGTTGATGTTTTATGCTGGTTTGTATGTATATACTATTTTACCTGTTTTACATTGGTTTAATTATGTTGTATTTTATTGTATGTTGAAACTGGGCTTGTCCCCATGTGAGCTGCCCCGAGTCCCCTCTGGGGAGATGGGAGCGGGATATAAAAATAAAGTTGTTGTTGTTGTTGTTGTTGTTATTATTATTATTATTAATTATTATTATTATTAAGAAAACCCTATGAAATTCATGGGGTTTCCTTAGGATTCCTTGCCTAAGAAAGCCCTGTGAAATTAACGGGGTTGTCATAACTGGACAGATGACTTGAAGAAACACAAGCATCCTCCCTACAATAGGAGCTATTCATTTTCTATGGAAAAGAACAGGGAAGTGGTCAGATTGAAGATACAGCCATCTTTGTTGAGAAACAGCTAATAAAAATGTCATTCCATATTTGAATGTGAGATGCATCTATTAGTGTGTATGTAGGATGGCAGTTGTTTGAAGGAAGACATCCTACAAAATTAAAAAAAAAACAACACAGTGTAGTAACACCTGGTCTTAATCTGTGTAAAGATGTAAAATAGACTAGGTTTCACCTTGATCACTCAACTTGCAAGCAGGATTAGAGAAAAGGCAGCAGAAGTGCACAGCTCAAACCTTCCTACCCCTCTTCCCATGTGCTGAAAGAAAACATCAATAGGAATAAACTGAAGTCACACTGAAATGTCACTCAGCACGGAAAAGAAAATGACAAGAATAAAACCATTTGCTTAGCCTTAAGGCAACAAGGAGTAGAAGAAACTAAATCATGCCACAGCATATCAATGCTGTCATCAACTTTGTTATTTTTCTTGGAAGATAATGACAACTAGAAGGCATTCAGTGAAGGTCCATGTGGCAAGGGGGTGCAGACTGTGTTATCTGTAGGAGTCAGAATACACCTATGCAGTTGGCAAGACACATAAACAGTGATTTAAAAAAAAGAAAAGAAGAGAAAATGCCCTTGCATTGAAGCTGGTGATTTAACTCATTAGACTTTGCATTTTGTTGTAATTGTATACCATTTATTTTATATCACTGTAAATCATTATGTTTTCACTAAATTAAAGGGCATTGAAACTCTGTGAATTAATATGATATATATCTTTAGAGGGATATTACACAGTTGTTGGTTAAGGGGAAAGAATATAATATCACTTGATATTACTGCTATTTAAAATGCATTATATGTTGGATATGTTATGCAGTCCTGGATGGATGGATGGATGGATGGATGGATGGAAGGAAGGAAAGAAGGAAGGGGATATAATTTGTTTTAGAACACATGCAATAATTATTGAAATTTCTTGCTGCAATGTATGATGCTAGCTGTATTAAAATCCCATGGGGGGGGGGGGAGAGAACTGCACACAAATATAACCCAAGAGTTGGGAACTGAGGCAGCTCTGGGGAAATATTTTGTCCTAGCTACTAGCAGCAGAAATAGCTGTGAAAACTGGGACTGATTAGAGGCCCAGTTCTGGTTCTGAAATCTGTGGGGGGTTTTCCATGTTAACCTGTACATGTGGATGTGTGTTTTGCGGGGACTATAACTTGTTTAAAATGTGAATGGACGCTTCTAGAGTCTTCCAGAATGGGAGTTTACTCCTTTTCTTCAAGCTAAAAAAGGGCAGTTTGGGGGATTTTGAGTGGTATGGGCCCCTGGTGGTGGCGCAGTGTGTTAAAACGCTGAGCTGCTGAACTTGCAGACCAAAAGGTCCCAGGTTCAAATCTCTGGAGCGGAATGAGTACCCGCTGTTAGCCCCAGCTCCTACCAACCTAGCAGTTCGAAAACATGCAAATATGAGTAGATAAATAGGTACCACTCCAGCGGGAAGGTAACGGCGCTCCATGCAGTCATTCTGGCCACATGACATTGGAGGTGTCTACGGACAACGCCAGCTCTTCGGCTTAGAAATGGAGATGAGCACCAACCCCCAGAGTCGGACACGACTGGACTTAACGTCAAGGGAAAACCTTTTACTTTCCTAAGGACATCATCATATTGATGAGGGGGGTGATTCACCAACCTCTGTGGCAAATCCGTGGGGCAGCAGGGCAATCCTGGTATCCTGTACCGTACCTCACTCCTCACCTCATCCCACAGGGGAAGTGTCACTGCCTGGCTTCCCCCCATTGCTTTCTATGCAACACCAGAAGCTTCCCATGTTGCCAGTGCTGCAATGCTTGGACCATCAGATGAAGTTGTCAGTCTACAAAAACAATCTGCACTTTGCCCACCGTGATATAGTGAAATCTCTATGTCCGAATGTTGTATGCCAGTGAATACAGAGAAAGCAATGGTGAAAGAGTACAATAGCCTTCAGATTCCATCTTGTGGATTTCCTAAAGGCAACTGTTTGAACGTTGTGACAATTGGAATACAATTTGAAAAAGTTACCTTTTTCAACTGCATCTCTCCACATGCCCAGCCAGAAAGGCCACTCATGCATGGCCAAATATGTCAACTGACATTGTCTATTAATTTTGAGAGGATCTAAGTTACACTACATTATTTCATTCAAAAGCATAAACAAATGATAGTTATGTATAATGATCTGAAAAAAGTAATGCCTAAGGCAAACAGTCTGAAACTAGAAGCCCTTAAGAATGAAAACATTTCACGAAATAGCCTGACTGGCAAGATCCAACTTTATTGAAAGGAAACTCTTCATTTCTTTTCAATACACCAAAACATTTTGACTTGTGTCTGAGAATCTAGATCAGCATCCTTTGAGAAAAAAACAGGGAGTTCAACCATGTTCTAGAAATCAAGATTGCCTCCTAGGTTCCATGTGATGTTTGCTAACCTTGGAGCATAAAAATCCACCCTTGAGTCCTGCTGTCTTTGAGATGAGTTCTATTGTAATGGCATATCTGCCAACCTGCAGTTTCTGAACAGACTCTTTTTCCATTTGGTGATTTCCTGAGGGAGCTTTATCATTGTTCTGATGTGCAGTAACTTGATAAGCCTTAATTTAACACCTGTATATCACTATTTAACCTTTACAGACTACTGCTGGTGTGCCAGGATTTTTTCTTATTTTTTGTAATGATAGAGTACTCACCAGTAGTTGAGGGCAGATTAATCAGGTATATTTTTCTGCCGAATCACATTGTGTACCCTACAGCCTTGTTAAATCCTAGCTAACAGCAGCTTCATCATCCAAAGAGCTAGCTGTTTACACATGATAAGGCTCCAAGGATTGTAAACTTATTTAAACAATCCGGTCTGACACACTGACCATATATAAGGTGTCAACATTATTGTCCAGCCAGCGTTATAAATGTCCCATGCACATCTGTCTCTACAGTTAGCAAGGAAATGTTGCACCACAAATATAATTAGCATAATGTCTGCCACAAATCAAAATATGCACATATATCACACACACACATCATAGCATCATAAGATTTTAAACCCCCTTTTTAAAACCTTAGAAGGATGCACTAAAATACTACAATATAGTACATTACTAATTTATTAGGCAAGGGAAATTTCAGTTACAACTAACATAATGCAAATGTTTCTATCGACTCTCATCTATAGTTGGATGACGTTTCCCTGAGCTCTCCATCTGGGATGAAAATAACAATTGATCATTATTAGTCAAATGCAAATTGCATCAATAAAATATATTGTCTTTTCCAGCTAGTAATAGTCCCCTGTTCCCTTCCTTTGGTGTTGTGCCACATGATGTCATATCTGAATTAGAAACACCAACTATGTGGACTGTAGCTCTAAAAATCATAATTCTTTGCTACAATAATAGCAGGACGATAGCCAGAAAAAAATGGGGGGGGGGGGGGGCTGAAACCTTTTTTTTTTTTTTTTTTAAGTAAATCATGAAAAGTAGTTCCATAACGCAAAAGAATTTAGAAATCAGGCTCCATTGATAAACTTCAGTGGACACTCAAAACAGAAAAACTTTAGTGGACACTCATGGGGATTTGGTTAATCAGTTAAAATTCATAAGTAAACCTGTTTAAAAAAACTGAAAATTTTCAGAGGGGGGGAGTTGAACCTTTACTCCCCCCCCCCCCCGCCCAAGCTACAGTCCTGCATAGTAGTCTCCTGCCAAAAAAGGACTCCACCATTCCCTTCAATGGATTTTCACACATACATTATTCATTGTGAGATGAGAGTGTTTTCATACATGAATTTTGGTATATAGATATGATATCCAGGCCAACAAAATTTCATTCTCTGATATTTCAGGTAAAAACCTCACACGGCCCTAGGTAATTTTGCCTTGTAGGCGAACCTGGTGGCCATGCCCCCCCCCCGAAATTGCGCCCCCCCCAAGGCCCTACACATACCTTCGGCGGTGGCGGAAGGCCTCAGTCTGAGGCCTAGCTCTACTTGCAAGACCTCGCGAGAAGAGCAACCTCCGTTGAGGCCTTCCACATTCGGCAAGGAGGGGGTCGATGGTCCTTGCTGCCTCCGCCGCCGCCACGGGGGTGCCTGGACGGCACCCCTGGGGACAATGCGCCACAAGTGGGCGCTTACATTGGCCTCTATGTTGGGCTGGCTCTGATCACAGGAAAGATAATTGTGATGCCATAGGCATTCTGACAGCTAATTATGGAAACCAGCCTGAGGATACTATTGTTTTCTGTGGTTGTTGGTTACTCTTATCTATATTTGTTAGAGATAGCAAGGCTTTTTGAAAGTAATATCACTTCACTGTTTACACTGGCCAGTGTAGAAACCACATCTTCATGAAAGGGTCTCAGTATTCTAATATACCAACTTCATATTTATTGGTGGGGGGGATAACACTTGAGATTCATGCATAACAAGTTATACAAGAATTTCTGGAAAGATGTGTTAAACAAGGTTTAAAGGAAGGAATGCAGTCCACTGAACCCACATTGAATCTCCTGTTCTAAGTTCAGTTAAATCCTGAACTGATAACTAAAAAAAGGGGGGGTTAGTACAGGAGAGAGATGAGTAGTTTAACAAAAACACGATGTCTTACTTTGTATTTATGGTTCATAAAATATTTAAACATAAACAAAAAAGAAAAAAAACCCATTTTGTTAGCTGCACAGCTGGCAAAATGAGCCCATGGATTGCAGTAGTTATCCTCCTATTCTGCATGCCCTTTTGCATTGAACATGTGGGAAGATTTTTACAAACCTAATGCTCCTGCTGGAGGTCAAGGAAGTCTCATAATCAGTCCTTGGCAAGTTTTCCCCCAGCTATATATTATGGCTATCATGATGTGAACAGCAAGAAGGCTCACAAGTGGTAACACTGATGTTTCACTCTCTGCATTTCTCCCAATGGCATAGTTGGTTCAAATTCCTGGATACACAAATCTTTTCCAGTCTCTTGTCCTTATCTCGGGAAACAAGGAAATGCCCTGATGTACTTCAGGTTGTAGTGTGACAGATAAGCAAATACATTTGTGCTGAACCAGAGTCCTGGGGTTAACGGGGATTTTTTTTTACATGTGTACCCAGCCTTTAAAAGTAATTCATATTTTAAAAATCCTCTTCCAGGGTTGCTCAGCCTGATTCTGTTCTATTGTCTGGAGATCCAGAGAAGGACAGCATCTCCATTAGATATTTCATCCAGCACTCATGCTTTGAGATGTAGCTGGTGTCCTGGCAATCCTAGACTCAAGTACAAAATACTGCATTTTTTAATACCAATGGGCATTTTGAAGTACTTTAAAGTGACAAGCAAATAATGAATTCATGAGACATTTTTCATTTATATTGTCTGTATTATAATTTTGTTTTTTTAAAAAGCATTTTCCAAAGCAGGAATATTTTGTGCCATTCCAGGCTCATCTCTGGGCTGGGAAAACTCTGAGATTGAGCTGATTGAAAGGTAAAGGCACTGAGACCAAACCCATTTACATTAAAGGACTTGTTTAATGTGAAATTTCCATAAATGTATCATATGTTGATTAGCCAGTCATGAAATGTCACAATTTATTGGATCTGCCAAAAACTCACTGGAGTGTTAAAATTCACTACATTGAAATGAATCATACAAATATTTCAACTCTGAAAATGATATGGGAGATGGGTTTATGCAACTGGAGCATGGCATCACTTTGCAAGAGATACGGTATTTGCAGACCTGTTTAAGAGTTGGATTATACTTACCACGAATTCAAAATTTTTCAATAGGTAGCCTACTTTCCTTAGCTTATATCCCTTCTCAGATGTAAATGCTCATTTTGCTTAGTGCTTATTGTGCTTATCTTTATTGAGTAAAAATTATGAGGCTTAATGTTTAGATCATGATGATCTCATCAAAGAAGTACTTTGTTATCAACATATACCTGTTTAGTATTGGTAATAATTTAGGATGTTTCACTGTAAATGAAAAGCAGGTGTAGAAAAGATGCTGAGAACCCACTTGCTCTAGATATGGTACACAATTGTTTTGTAAGTGGAATCTGATCCACTGTTCGCTTCCAAGCAAGAATGAGATTCACTTTATACATTTCTATATGTTTGGCTGCTGTTGGAGACATAAAAAGGCATCCTTTAAAAGGTCAAACCTATGCTTCAGTGATATGTGACATGATCATATGACACAACACAATCAGTCCCTGCTCAGTCATTATTTTATGCCACTCTTCTGTGTTTTTAAGTATAAGTGGAAAGTGAAACGGTTTCAGGGCAGAACTGTGATAAAAGGATGAGATAGAAAACAACCAGGCACTTAAAACTGGAGGTAATTGAGCTCCCATCCCATAAAGCTAATTGAAAACAGATGCCCTCATCTGTAGAAAGATCCAAATGACTATTGAGAACTCCAAGGGAATGAGAAAGGTCTACTAAATGTTCACTGATTAGTTCTACACTTGGTAGCAAAAGCATATATAAGCATTTGAAAAAATTACTTGAGAAAATTTGCACATTCCTTTTCTATACCTTTTTACCACTCAAGGCTTCTTTTCTCAAAACCCAGAGGCAGGGTCTCTGTAGCATATCAACCAGGTTCTTTAAAAGGCTACACAAACAGAAATACATCATCTATATAGTACTCCCAAGGACAGCAATTGGCTTCTTGTCATTAGGACATAATTATCTGTTGCACTGCAGAACAGCGTAATGGAGAGCAAAAAGATGGGTGGAAGATAGCATGTATGACTGCCAATAACAGCTAGTCCACAGTGGAAATTTAAGAGATCTTGTTACAGGGATTATAGAACCCTTCTTTAGTAGTGTGTATGTAAGGAGGAAATAGGGCTGCCCTACTCTGTTTATATTAGTTAGTTTGACTGTTAGCACAGGATGATCAATTTTGATGTAGTACACTGTTTTATTTTGTTCATAAAGAAATCCCCCTTTTTTGATGGCAGCAATGTAACTGCTGCCAGGCCCACTATGTGCTCTTCTCCTCTTGGTCATCTTGGTGGTGACATTTGAAAGTGGCTAGATAATTAATTATACACAAAAAGGCCAAGTAACAACTGATCAGTGAATGACTTGCAGCCATTAGAACAGTCAAGATTCAAATATGGTATTATTCTGTAATAAGGTTCCTCCAGTGTTCATTATCCTGCTCACCACAATTGCCCAATGTCAATTGTTTTGTGATTACCACAACAGATCTAGTGTTGCTTCCTCTCAATTATTTGCTTATAAGAATTTAGGAAACAGATTCTATACTTGTGTTCTCTTTCCATTTGTATTCTGCTTGGTCAGAGAGGCAAAGTTGATTAAGGGAATGGGCTTGATATAGAGCTATCCATAATTGGTAGGAAAGATTTACTTACGTACTTACTTACTTACTTATGTACTTAACTATTTCTGGCTTCTGTCAGAGATCTCAAGGCAGAATGCAATAAATGACACCACTTTAAAATTTTTAATAGAAACTCATATTATAAAATGAGCCTTGTTTACAAAGAAAGTGCAGAGCAAAACTAAGATTTCACTTTTAATATGAACTTCTGGATTTCCAACTCAATTCAGAATTTTACAGGTAGGCAACTACCACACTCTCCCTCTCAAATAGACATAAATAAATCCACTGAGAAATGGTAAAGGTGGTCTTCAAAATATTTCTGAATATATGTGATTTGACATGATGTGGCAATATGGAAACCTCTCCTCCCCCCATAACATGTGAAGGGACATTTTGTCACAGAAAGATTTGAATATTGACCATACTTGAAGGAACTGTGACATTAGAGCTTATTCCTCTTTCTTTTTCATTTTTAATCATTCCTCCTTGCATTTAGAATTGCATTATAATCCATAGAAACTCACATTCACATAGGGAGATAGTAGACCACTGACATTTTCCATGTAGGATTTAATCCAATACTGTGGTAATAACTGCACCACACCATTCTTTCTTTTACATAGTCCCTTTGTCTTGTCATGTTACATTTGTAAAGCATAAAGATTTACATTTCACACTTAACACCTGAAGTGATTACATTTTTGAGGGTTGGATTATTTTTCAGTTTATCTAAAATAAATGTTCAGCTGCATTTAGAAACCATTAATTATTCAAAGCGTCTACAGGTTCAGAGTAGATGGTGGGTGGGTGTCTTCCTTTCTAAAGCCATGATAGTTACCGCATGGCAAGGAAAGAACAAAGATTAACAAATGGTGAAGTTGAAAACATCAGTGCTAGAGTTACATTCAGATAAATGTCAGGGTTTATCAAATAATGATGATGAGAGATATGATTTCATTAATGAATAGTTTGAAAAATTAAATAGCATAAAGTTTGAACCTTGAAATATAGAGACTATTGAAAGAATAAGTTAACAAACAAACAATTCCTAATTAGTAAAGCAAGCAATCCTGTGTCAACAACCCTTTAAAATTACATAAATCTATGCGTCTTGAACTTTAATTTAAATATAATTGATATTTTACATTTTGCATGTTGGAAAAACCCACAGTTATTTCTAAAAAGCTCTATGAGAGAAGGAAAAAATGTAATCTCATTTGTGTTGAGCTACTCTGACTGTTGTCTGCATCCCCCCCTTTTTTGCATTAATTTGTTAAACTTTTGTTTTCAGCATGCACTACAATCTGTGCATTTTTAAACATTTTATTCTATGCTTGGCATGTATTCATGCATTTTATTCATTATACATTTCCTCCAATTGACTGAAATACAACTGTTTCACCCACCCTTCCCCCCCCCCCCAAATGTTTGCATGTTAGCCACACACATTTTAAAATATACACACACTTTTTCCATGTGATTGGAAAATCAGTATACATTCCATCAGCTTAAAACTCACAAGAATGATAATTCAAGACTTCCAGACTACACCACTGTGCAATATAAGAATATTTTAAAGTGATGCATGGAGGCATTCAAACAAGTTGGAAGGAGCCAGCCTTTTGTGGTGTGCAGTATTTTCAAATCATGAGAATCGTAATAATCAAGTGTGATGGCATCAGTATGCATTCCATCTGAATACAGTATGATTCTGATCTTAAAAAATACAGGATGCAAATTGATATAAATGAATTATATCCCAATATGATAATGTCTAGGTGTGACACCTTCCCTTAAGCACTGGATATCCAACAACATCAAGGTGCAATTATGTGGAACATGACTCAACATACCAAATTTTGTGGGCTGTCACCCATAAGTGCTTTGAATTTCACTTCTGTCTAAAAGCATCTTTTGTTGCCTTGCCCTGTTCTGATCTCACTCCATACAATGGGCACACAATACACAATAAACACCCCATTTATTTCAATGGAGTTTCTATGATTGTAACAAGTTTAACTTTCCCACTGAAATCAGTGGCTGAATTTTTTTCACTTTGACTGGATGACACCAGCTTTTGACAAATTGATCCATCCTGTACATAAGTTGAGCTATAACAATCAATACTTTCAATACATATTACCTTCAGCTAGTACATTCATTCCCCATCCCTTTCAATTCACTCTGGCTGGATCTGTCAGGAAACATTACCTTTCTTGTTTCCTGGCAAATGCTCCCATATTAAGCCATTTAACTCCCAAATAATAAATCAAATTGTTCATTTAACTTTAGAGCTAAAAGTGCAAAGCCTTGATATTTAGACAGAAAATCAGTTACAACCGTATCCTTTCACAAATTTCTGAATACCATTGTCTGCATTTAGTTTTTGCTTGTTATTTAACAGTCCTTTGAGCTAAAAATGGAAATATTGGCTTGTTATCAATTAAGTGTTCTTAAATCTTTTATAGATGTGTAAAATTTTCTGGTGTACATTTTTACAAAAAGCAACCCAAGGACAATATTTTGTACAATGTATTTTGTCCACCTATATCCCCCCATTTGTCAAATTGTTCAATTGATATTTGGACACAAGATCAGTAAAGAACATATTCCTGTTCAAAGGAGAAGAACAGAACAATATGTGTTTTCCAGTTTTGTGACCTTATATTCTGAATAGCTGTTGCAGAAGGAATGTATGCCAGACAGGACTCATTGGTCCTTCATATCATAGTTTGGAGAATGGATTTTATTTATACTTCAGCTTTGCCCAAAACTGTTATTCAAGGTGGGTTACAGATTAAAACGAGCACAATATTGTGAAAAACTTATGAAAGATCAACATTTAAACGTAATTAAATTAATAATATTAAAACATTTAATCAAAACATACGATTAAAGCATACCATTAAAAAGTTTTATAGCATTTTAAATAGTACAATTAAAACCTTCAGTTCTAAAAGCCTTTTTGAATAATACTTTTTAAAAGTATGTGCTTATTGCTGGAAGGACAAAAAGGAAGTTGATTTTGGGAGTTCCAGAGGATAAGGAAGCAACTAAAAAGACTCCCTCAAATGCCTCCATTAGTTACATCTGGTAGTGGCAAGACTAAGAGATGAGACCCTTATGAGTATCTTAAGGCATGAGAAGGCTCAGGAGGGGACATTTGAAAAGGACCAGCAGTGAATTAAGCTGTTGTAGCAGGAAAGTTGCATGGTCCTATAATCGTGCAACCATGTAAAAAATCTAGCTTAAGGTCTATGTACGTACTGAAGCTGACAATCTTCTAAGGCAGCATCGCAGGGGGCATGGGCCCTTCTGACACAGCCATACAACCCAGAATTATCAAGGCAAAATGACTCACAATATCTGCTTTGAACTGGAATATCTGAGTTCACACTCCCATATATTCAAAGCAGATAATGTGGGATTTTATTCAGCTGTGTGGAAGGGGCCTATGTTCCAATAATCCAAATGAGATAAAGCATGTGTCCTGGTGTCTAGAGCAGATGTCTCTTAATAAACATATGTAAATAGGAATTGCATTGTTGTTATGGATGAGTGAGATTTTTCAACTTTTTGTTACTATTTTTGCAAAATGCTCATCATAGTGGAAATAATGCCAGATATAAAAAATATAAAAAACACAGGTCTTAGTGTCTTAATATTTAGGCCTGTTCCTGGGGTTATTTGGGGTGCTGATTCATAAAATTGCATTGTGTATGGTTATCATGATTTTCTATGGGTGAGCAGATGAAAACTGGTATGTGGCGTATGCTCTGTATCTCAAAAAACGAGAGCTGATAGGTAGAAACTGGTGCCTTTTCTGGAATCAGTAGGTCAAATATACCCAGAAATAGATCTAACATTTGATGCACCAAAATGTGTGTTGGCCAGTGTTATAATCAGAATCTCAGAGAAAAAAAAGTAATGGAGTCACCAAGTTCTTAGTTATAAAATGTCTAGCTTTGAATCCTGGAATAGCCACCTTCGTTTGTGGGACTGAACAATGGTTGCTCACTATATATATATTTTTTGTCTGGTAGGCACAAATGGGATCTCCTGACTCAGAAGTGAGCATCTCAAATGTTAAAGGCACTGAAATTCATGACCAAAATAATTTCAGCACTTTGGATAGCTCTTGTAAAACTTGGAATAAACTCAGAACAGTTTTACTGCCCTGTGACATCAAAGGTGCCAGCCACTAGTGGTGGGTGTCACATCGTTACTATGTGGAAAGTATACAATATGATTGTCCTCCAGCTACCAAATGTAGCAGATGACTGAGAAAATAATTTGATCCCACTCTAATAAGAACATACCAAAACATTTGATATTTTTCTATTACTTTAAAAGAATTAGAAATATTGAATTCTGGAATGTGAGAGGAAGTGAAACTTACTGATTTGTCCAACACAAATGTTTATTTCTGGTGTTTGGTCTATATAAACACAGTTCTATTCAAAATTTAACAATTTTAGCCTTTCTGTTCAGGATCTTTGTTGGAACCTAAATTTAAGGTTAAACATGAAAAAAGAAAATGAAAGATGCAGGAAATGTACCCATTCTGAAGTATGCTCAACATAAGAGACAAAGATTACTAACTTCAACTTTATGCATTCCTCTGAGAGATTGATTCCAAAAGAAACTGTAACTATATATATATATATATATATATATATATATATATATATATATATATAATATCAAGCTGTTACCCTCTTTCAAGTAAAAGCAAAGACTTACCTATGCTCATTTGTTGTCTTTTTAAAAACTTTTGAATTATTCACAGAATTCTTTCTTTGAAACTAATACATTTTTCTTTTAGCAATCAATGGACAATGCTCCAATGTACCATGGTCCTAGAAGAAAAGGTGACTAACGCTTTCTCTTATTCTGGTTTGTGATTATATTGTGCCAGGCTACTATGAAAATGGGCACAAGCAAATGGCCAAATGTTTAATTACAATTACATGCCTGAAGTTTGAATCCAATTGTGGTCCTGGAAACTCTCCATCCAGCCTGCCAAATCTATCTTATCTCTCCATTTTTGTCTGGTGTACTTTGATGGATTTCCATCCCAAAATCACACTGAAAACCTCTCACCTTTGCAAAACTTTACGGGACACATTTCCATGCCCCAACTACTCCTACACCTCCTTTTTCAGCAATATTACAACCAACGTGGCAATAGTTGGTTGGAGTGATGTGTGGAGATCAGAGAATGTGGAATACAGTTACCCATATTTCACTGTGCACTTCAAAGTTGTTTCCAGCTTATGACAAAACAAAGGGAAACATATCACTTAGTTCTCTTAGCAAGACATGGCCAGAGATTGTTTCACTTTGCTTCCCGCTGAAACTGAGTATGATTTGCTTAAGATCACACGGTGGTTTCCATGGATGAGCAAGGATTTGAACTTCTAATGCTCAAATCACTATATTGTGCTGGCTCTACCATGGCTCCATGTGTACAAGTCTTAGGGTCATTTTCAATGTTCTTCATTTACAAACACCGATCTATAAGCAGAAACCTATATCTTATTGGGGTTGCCACAGAGATACTTCTCTGATAAGGTTGAGTAGATCACATTAGCCTAGATGGTTCATTATGTTGCAATACAAAGCAGGAAACTTTTTAAATGAAAAGCAACCATGCTAGCTTGGGGTATTCTAGGAGATGGAGTCCATAAAGAGTAATATTTCCAAATTACTGGTCCAGTAAAACACTGTTTCACATCTACAGCCATTGAATGCCATTGAAATGTAACCTCACACAACTTTATGCTGGGAAAAGCCAATGGCATCCTTCTGGCTTTACTGACTATTACAATACACTGCAGATCTCTAAATTGCTCTTACTAAGGTTTCTATCATGTATTCTGTTGTATCATAGATTTAACAGCTCAGCCTGGCTTTGCACCAACAGAATGCCTGGAGGATGAGGTGTCAATAACAGTAATCCTCTAAGCAAACAAACCCATTTGCTCCAGTGAAAGACATCTTACTTTTTTTAACCTTTCCCTTTGTGTTGCTTCACAATCTTGTCTCACTCCTTTCTCTTTACATTAATGATATAAATGCATCTATATTTTCACAGCTTACACATTTTGGCAGGCTTTTGCAATCATTATCCCTTTTTATTATTTTTGCCCAGCATAGTGAATCTCAAAAATTTAACTCTCTTGTTACAAAATACATATAGTTACAGTTAGTATAGTAAAGAGCTTGAAAAAAAAAACTACTTTGAGGGACCACAACCCCATACTTAAGTGGTCCTCAACCCTTGGTACTAACACCACCAAGCTTTGGATAAGTGATCATCTGTATTTTACAGCTTATAACCTCACAGGTATGTATGTACACAATTTCCTTGAGTTTAGAATAGCGATGCTGTCACTTCTTCCTAATCTGTACTCTCATTTCCCTTATGTTGGATGTTTTATTCTGCTTCTCTTTTTATTTTCATTGGTACTTTTGAGTAGAAAAGAAACTAATAAATATTCTAAATAAACAAGTGTCTTTTTCATCTGCTACATTAACACAATCTATAGATGCTATTGTACTGCAAGCATTTGTCTGACAAACAAGCAGCAGCCCCCTTCTAAGTTGCTTCTTGATACCTCAATTTTCACTAATCCCCCCCCTTTCTTGTCTAAATTTAAATACAAAATTTATTTTTCATCCTGTATCCTGCAGGCAGGTGAAACATCAATATCTGTCCTTATTGGTTTTAGGGGTGATTTAAGAATGTGGATAAAAGACACGTGGTGTAACGGAAAGCCTTATTTTATTGGGGATTTTTGTCTATGTTATTTAATGTTGAATCAGTGGTAAAGGTAGACAGGAGTTAGCTACTGCTGATTGGCTATGTGTCACCATAGCAACGTAGCTGCTTCTGTAGAAATGTAACCATTTTGAAGCTAGCACGAAAGGGGCGGAGCTAGCTGGATGAAAAAAAGGAGGGAATGTTTTAAAAAGAGATCAGTTATGTTCATGTTTCTAGTGAGGGAAGCTAGAAAGATGATGTATGAAGTAAGTTAAGTTTAGGTTTCCAGTGAGAAAGCTGAGGAAAAGGAATACTGTAGAGACAAAGTTTCAGTTAAGTTGTTAATGTTAAAGAGTGAAAGATATTGTCTATATTATGTACAAATGAAACTGAAGAAGTAAACCTTTGCAACACGTTACACTTTTTGAACTAAGAAATCATAAATAAATAATTCTTTGTTTTTAATAAAGACGGTGTTCCTGAGTGGTGAATTGCTCTACTTAGAGTCAGCGGAAGATTCGTCTCGCATATTTTCCCTCAGTGTCACATTCTCTCATACATACACACGCACAGACTCAAGTGTTATAACTGGCAGTGGCTGGGATCCTGAAAGAAGGATTGCCCCCTGTCATAGTGGGATTTGAGAGATCCCATATTTAAAAGGTGTGGAAAAGGTGTGGGATATTAAGAAAAAGATTCCCTTAGCCTAAATGTAAAGGGGCTTTGGGCAGGGTGTCCCACATTTAATGGTGGCAGTGGTTGGGATCTTGAAAGAGAGATTTCCCCCTGCCTGTTTGAGAAGCCACTCTTGTGCCTTTTGTGAAGTGAGCCTTGCACTTGGTATATGTGGTACAAGATTTATTTATTTATTTATTTTTAAAAATGGGCACCTTTCTCCGCCTTGTGTTTTTTGAGAAATTGACCAAGACCTCAAGTCAATAATATTATATCATTTCCTGATTACATTCTACTGAAAGGATCCAGAGGGGCAGTGAGAAAAAAATGAGACTGTTGGGAAGGGCTTGAGAGTAAGCATTTGTTTATAAACACTATATGATAAAAATTTAAGTTACACGTTCTTCAGAGGGGGGCAAAGCTGTATGGGTCCCATATAGTCTTCCCCAAGGGCACTAGAAGGAGTAGGAGAACAAGGACTTCACAGCCATGAAGTGTGGAGGAAAAGAAAAGAGCAAGCAGCATTTTAGGCAGCAAAATGTCTTGGGGCAGTCCAGCTCAGTTGCTAATTTCCTCTGCTCAGCACAGGCAGTCTACAGTCTATGTGAGCCTCCTACTTTTGGTCATAGGCAGGAAAAAGCCCACAAGTTCTAAAATACCCCATCCCTTTCCCATAACACCTGAAGTCTATTATAAATACTTGAGGTGGTAAAAATGCTATTATTCCTGGAGCCTTCCTCTTTCCCCATCAACATGGGAATGAATGGAATGGGGAGAAGGGAAGATGGCCCAAGCCTCTTTCTCTGTTTCACCACTGCTGAGAGAGTCCACCATTCCTCTCACACACAGCAGAATCTCATCTGCCCAGGGACACTGCTTGTCTAGTTTGAGGGCATAGGGAGTGGAAAGGTAGGAGGACTCTAATGTCTTTATACCAGTTTGGATATATTGTGCCAATTTTACCAAAAAATGGTGGAAAACATTGGGACCATACTGTCCACAGTCTGCATTTTCCATACCTTTGTTTTAAAGTCACCTCATGAGATAAGATCAAACTTTCTCTTGCTCCTTCATCTGTGATCACTCTGAGATTTATTTCCTGACAGGGAATCCTGTTTAAGCACAGCAGATCCTTGAAATGATATTGGAAATGCTGATATCTGGCAAATGTCCCACCTAATGGAAACATCTCAACTTTGTTAGTGGAGCTGGTAGGTTGCCCCAGGTTATCCCTGCTCCACCAGTATAACAGAATGGCTGCTGGACAAAAGTTGAGAGAGAAGCAAAGCACGGTGTGTCTGGCTCTATCTTTGGCTGCCTTGTGAATGTTAGAAGAAACACAGGAAGACAGTCCCCAGAGATTTCTAGAGGGCTGGGAAGTAAAACTGGTAACTCACAGCCAGCCAATCAATGTTTACTCTAATTAACCAGATGGACTAATAGCTGGCTTGGAGAAAAGGTAGGATTTTGTTTTTGTTTTTGTAAAATCAGAAAGGATGTATATTTAAAACTGTATTTTTGAAGGCAGAATAGATTACTAGATTCTGATAAACAAATAGAGTGGCCAGATGCAAATGACAGCAGGGCAATTTAGACAGTTGTGTAGAAGAAAGAATTTCAGTATGGGTAGCTTGATATGCAAAACATTGTAAAAATAGGTTTATGCCACTCTCGTTAATAATCAGAAATAATTGCATATCATGAACACCTGGTTCTTCTGGCAACAAAGACAATAGCTAGTTTTGGAAGAGAGAAAACCCCTACTTGCCAAAAGCAAGAAATCTTCTCTATGTGCACAAACATGTTCTACACTTTAGGGTTCTTCAAAGTATACATGAGTGCTATTCTTGTGTGTTTTGAGAAATATAAGAAAGAAAGAAATCTGCCAAATTGTAGCTTTTTGCAAGGCAGTCTCCATGTTCTACATCTTATTGTTTCCTGAATTCAAGCCGTTATATTTTAGGCTCTATAGAGTTGGCTTCCACATTAATTTAGAGATAAGGAACATATACACTTTTTAAGGTTTTAATTTCAACTGCCCTCCATCCAAGTCTTGGGGAATAGTTCTAACTTCTTACCAATTGAAATAATCCTAAAGCTGCAACAGCTTTCCTAACCCTAATAGGAAGCCAGGTCTTTTCAAAGTTGGCTCTCATTCACTTCTTTGGGGGGGGGGGGGGGGACCTGGCATAATCTGTCATCAGAAACATATTTATGTTGCAATATTCATCCACTGCCAAAGGATTTTTTTTGTTCCTGCTTTTGCTTCCTAGGTCCTACCTCATCTTAATTAACTCCACCTGGCTTAAGGCTTTCTCTTTCAACAAGCTGCATCAGTGCTATTGTACAGTCCCAGCAGGAGAAAGCCACAGATCTAGAGAAATTAAATCACTCACCATAGAAACATCTTGAACAATAGTGTGAGAACACAGAATCAGCCAATCCCATTCCATCCTAAGAAAAAGGGCTGTGCAGGCGCACATTTCACAATAAAGATAAGTGCATAGTAGCAGTAGCAGCAGCCATTTGGAGACAAAGAGAAGAAAAGAAATTCTTTTAAAAAGATACCTCCACTGAAAGTGTAATTCTCCAATCTGGAACATTTCCCATTCATCCAATACTGGAAAAGACAGAGCAAATGGTCAATAAATAAATAAATGCAGATTCTTCTCACTGCCTTTGCTATTCTATGTGAGCCTTGATTCTGATAGGAATGTTTTTCTTTTTGAATAGAATGATTTTTTCCCTTTAAAAAATGATTCTTTTCAGTGTCTTCAGAAGCAGCAGAAGAAAGAGCATGGCTTGAAATGTATTCTGCAGTAGCCCCCCCCCCCCCCCCACAAAAGACGAATCCCAGAATGGTTTCCCAAATCAGAAGCAAAGATAATTGTGCTGCTCCCCTCAAACTTAGCAAATATGCTGCAAGAATTCAGGCATTGCTTTGGGATTCATGGCAGAGAGGAGGTAACCCAGCACACAGTATCATGTAATAGGGACCATCATCAAATGTGACAGTCCTACTTCAGTGCCTCCCTCATGCCACACAGTCCTGAGTCAAGTAGAATGAAGAAGAACCACCATGTAAGTAAGAATAGATTTGACTAGCATTGTGAGATTACTCATCCAATGTCACAACATGTAGATATTATTTGTATATATGCAGCTTCATTGTGAATGTAACAGAAATTACATTTGGCATTTTCCTCCTTTATCAATACTTTATTCCTGTGTGTCTTTTGTGCTTGGCATTACTTATGCAAATCATCAAATACTGAGGTTTGACACCAGTAAAGTGTTTGTTGTTTTCTTAATTTGCAAATGCTAGTTTCAGGAAAATTATGTTTATCAGGCAAGTTCACTTAGGCAGAGACTCACATTCTCAAGTCAGTGTAGATCCACCCTTTCTATCTCAGAACAGAATGTTGCTCTGGGCCTTCCCAAGACCCCATATGAACCCGAATGCTAGCACATGTTTACTGAAATAAGGCTGTTAATGATGCAGCAGAAGGCATTGAACAGAGAAGCATTCCAGCCTTTTCACTAATGGGACCAAGCATTCATGCAAAGCCAATGAAAGAATTAGGTCCCTGAACAACTGATTCTACTCAAACTCTCCCCAGCTGGCTATTCATTCCCCCATATATAAAAGGACAAGGTTTTCCCTTGACATTAAGTCTAGTCATGTAGGACTTGGGGGGGGGGGGGGGTATGCTCATCTCTATATCTAAGCCGAACAGCCAGAGTTGTCCATAGACACCTCCAAGGTCATGTGGCTGGCATGACTGCATGGTGCGCCATTACCTTCCCAGTGGAGTGGTACCTATTGATCTATTTATTTATTTCTATCATTTCTACCCCGCCCTTCTCACTTACAGGGACTCAGGGTGGCTTACAGACTGGCAATTTATGCCAATACACCATAGTACAATAAAATACACATTAAAACAGTTAAAACAATTATAATATACAATATACAACATTTAAAATAGTGCAAAGTGCTTATGCTACTCACATTTGCATGTATTTGAACTGCTAGGTTGGCAGAAGCTGGGGCTAACAGCAGGAGCTCACCTCACTTCCTGGATTCAAACCGCTGACCTTTTGGTCAGCAAGTTCAGCAGCTCAGCAGCTTAACTTGCTGCACCACTGGGGGCTTTCCCATATATAGCCATATGGAAAACCCAGGTTGGGATGCATGCTGGGAGGGCATGAAAGAAGAGAGATTCCCAAGGGTTATACAGTGCAGAAAGAAAGAAATCCAAGGGCACAAGCATAACTTGCCTTTCCCTCCCCAATAGCTATAGGAACAATGCAAGCAGGTTAGTAACAGAGGAGAACTCATTTCCTCCTGTCTTTGTATCTTCCCCCAGCTTGAAAATACCAATCTTGTGCAAAAAAAAAAGTACAGTAGAGTCTCACTTATCCAACATAAACGGGCCAGCAGAATCTTGGATAAGCGAATATGTTGGATAATAAGGAGGCATTAAGGAAAAGCCTATTAAACATCAAATTAGGTTATGATTTTACAAATGAAGCACCAAAACATCATGTTAGACAACAAATTTGGCAGAAAAAGTAGTTCAATACGCAGTAATGCTATGTAGTAATTACTGTATTTATGAATTTAACACCAAAATATCACGATATATTGAAAACATTGACTACAAAAATGCGTTGGATAATCCAGAATGTTGGATAAGCGAGTGTTGGATAAGTGAGACTCTACTGTATCAAAGAAAGCTACTAATATAACAGAACTCTTTCTGTACTACCAGATAGCTGTTAGTGTTAGCCATGGCATTAACAAGGATGCCTAAACCAATCTGCCTGGTGACAGAGGCCCTACTGACTAAATACATATCAGGATAGATACCACAGTATGTGCATCTGCCTTTGGCATGTACCAATTGAATAAGTGGAGTAAACCAGAAAGTATACGTCTTGAAATCTTGGGATGCTGGCCATATCGGAGGAAGCCTGTCAAAAATAAGGTATAAAAACATAGCTTCAGAATATTGTATTTTCTTATGTTCTACAACTAAGAAACATAGTATTTGATGTTGGGTATGATACTAATCCAAGAAGAAAGTTTCCTAGAAATGGTTGTATTCTTATTTGAATCAGTGTGGGCTCAACACATAACCTAGAATCCTAAAATTAAACTAAGGAAACTCATTAAAAAAAACAACTTTCTTTATTCCTGCAACTTGCATCTCCACAAAAACCTTCTTGAAGATGTGGAGGTGTCCTAAACAATGTGATCACTTGCCAGGAAAAGGACAATGATGCAAACGCACATTTCAGGCATCAGATTAGTTCAGGAATTAAGATGACATCCTTGTATTCATTTTACACTATCTTGTTATATATGCCAATAAAGACTTATTGGGTTGGATTGGAAAAAGATGACATCCTTAATGCCTCTTCCTGTTTTTTTCTTATTCCATCTAGTACAGGCATACCTTAGGCCCCATCTAAACTGCCACATAATCCAGTTTCTGAATCCAGACTATCTGATCTGATTATAAAGTGGATTATATGACAGTGTAGACACATATAATCCAGTTCAAAGAAAATAATCTGGATTTGGAAACTGCATTATATGGTAGTGTAGATCCAGCCTCAGTTAACAAAGTTGCAGGATAAGCACTGACTCATGAGTGATGTCAAATTGCATTAATTGTTATATTGTGTAGACACATCCTATGCTGTGAAAAGTAGTAAAGTGTGGAGTTCTGGAGGAAAATACCAGGAAGGTGGTATAAAGGGGAAGATTCTCCCTTTATCAGTAAATTGTATTATTGTGCAGTTCAGCTAAGTCTCCATTGTTTTGCGCTCTTTTTATTCTTTCTGGATTTTATGAAATAACACTTTGCTATATGTTAAATATCATAAAGCCTCCATAAAAATCAAAAGTGTAACTACAGGCAGAATGCTTACGGTGTATACAGTTCTGGCTGCTAGCATTGTGTCTCAGGAAAAGTACTATGGAACTGGAGAACTGCAAATGCACTATATTAGCCAGTGTATATGGATATAGCTGTGTGTGTGTGTGTGTCGGGGGGGGGGGGGTCATTGCAAAGAGTGAGACACTGGCAATTGTTACACCTGGAATTCTTACATTTGCTGTGTTTGCGTTCTATTTATAATGTCGGTTCCTCAATCTGTATTTTTAATGCTCAGATGATGTTTTAACTTAAGGTTATGTTAATGTTTTAAATCTGGGCATTGGGGAAAATTTTCAACTGGTGGTCATTTGGCGAGGTAATTTTCTCATTGTTCTTCTCCATGGCTACATGTTCATATGCTGTAGTGGATCCTGCCAATGTTTTCATCTTGGAGAAACCCATGGAGGATGGGGCTATCAGTATCTGCTAATTATACTGTTTATACAGTAATGTTTCTGCATAGTACAAGTAGGAATGTTCTATTCATATCATGTCTTGTTTGCTGTTGGCCACTGTGAAAATAAAATTTTGGATTATTGATCAGCACCAATGTTTCTCCTCTTATAGTGATTTTATTACGTAATATGTTTCTTATAACACATTAGAATGTATGATGGTGTAGAGAAGGGAATCTCACAGTGAATTCATTAAACAGGCACAAGGACTCTATGGCTTAAAACAGAACTTAGAAAAGTTAGTTTTTAAAGCTTCAAATCTGAGAGTCTCTCAAGTAGTAATGATACTACTTGGTAAACAGGTTATCTTTGTATTTAGTCCACCTGATATGACCTTCTCTAATGACATGTCAGATGTCTCTTAACTGTCAAGGGCAGGGCATGGAAATGATTGTGAACATCAACAACTGAAAGAGATGCATTGCTGCTGCAACATCTTCATTGCATTATGAGCAATAACGGGGTTTTGTACTGTTGTGAAGCTTAACAAATACCTGTCACTCTCAATGAATATTTCTTTGTCCAGCAGTTCTTTTTAATGATAAATCAGATTGCAACAGGATTTGAATTGGCCTGTATGGGTTCCGTGGTTTGACCTTTTATATTATAACATAGAGGGGCTGAAACAACGCTGTTAGAATTGGGAGGGTGGCAATTGCATATGTGCCAGAGTAACATAGATTCATGAAGGAAAGCAGTCAAGTTAGAACAAATATTCTCTTCCCAAAGGGCCTGTTACTGTGAAATCAAATTATAAACTTGGGCTCGTCATAACATATGCCTTGTTTGAAAGAGGGGTAGAAAAAAAAGCCCAACATGCTGTGCAAAAGGATCTTATGCACTTGAGTAAACATATTACAAAGACTCAAGTGTTAGGCATTGAGCATGTCCATCAATCATGGTGGCCTTTCCAGATGCACATTTACATGCGGCTCATACATATGCCTCTAGGACTTCATACACTATTGTAAGAACTGGGCTCTCTCCCCCCTGCCCTGACAATCACAGCTGGAACAGGACATAGAGGCTATACTGAAAGATTGCCTATTAAGTAGAATGTCTGTTAACTACTTTACGCCCCTTCTATGTTTGATTGCCTTGTCATCTCAGGATATCAGTTCAAATACTATTTTCACAAAGTCACTGACCATTACAATTAGTCCAAAAATTAAAATGAATCCAACTTGAAAACATACCCAGCAAGCAAACAGACTAATAATAAAACAATCACATTTCTCTAAGCAATATAACATAAAGGCCTTGATAAACAAAATCACCGTAATTCAGTTAAGAGTAAAAATTTTATAGTTGAAAACTCAAGCTATCTCTAATACAGGATCTTAACATCTTTGAATCATTTCTTAGCATTTCAAATATCTCGGTGTTATCCTACCATTACAAGATGAGAATATTCAGAATTCTGAAATATGCCAAATTCTGAAATTTTGTGACTGAGATTTCTTATGGTTCAGTGTACACAAACTTGGTCTCATGCACAAAATCATTAGAATACTGTGTTTAAAATTACCTTCAGGTTATGTGTATAAGATATATATGAAAACATAACTGAATTTTGTGTCTAGACTTGGATTCCATCTCCAAGATGTCTCATTATCTTCTATTAATGTGTTGTAAAATGGCAGTGCTTATGTCTAAATCTGCATTTACAATAAAAATAAACTATTTGTGAATGGTATGCAGATTAGACATTCTTTTGCCCTCTTTTTGGTACTGCATTTATCCTGGTTTTATAATGTTAAGTGGCCATGCTACTATTTAGTCACAACTGCTATGTTTTGCCAGCCTTTGTCCAATGCAGTTGAGCAAGGAGTATCTAAGCTCTGGTCTCTTCTAAGAATTGAAGATTTTTTTCATTTAAAATTTTACCAATTATGTACGTCTCACTACAATACATGGACATTGGACAAACATAGAGCTAAACTTTAATGCTGTGCAGTACAGATAACCAGTACAAATACAGATTTTCAGTACAGATAACCAGGCTGAAATGTGACTATAGTAAGATGAAATAAAACCCAAATAAGTGTTTCTTAAGTTCCATCTCTGGAACTCCCCAAATAAATTAAAATGGCCCCCTCCCTCCTCTCCTTAAAAGAACTGCTGAAAATGAATCTCTGCACTTTGGCCTATAGAGAGGAGGAAGATTAGGACATTGTAAGGACAATGTTCTGGGATGTTGGCAATTTGATCTTGACCTTATAGGCTACTATAAAACATTTTAAATAATTTTACTCATATTATGCATTTTGTATTGTTTTTTTATAGATCTTATGTGTTTGTGTAGATAATTATGCTTATTTAATTATTAATATCATTTTCTTGTTTAGTAATTTATGAGTTTACCTTGCACTGTTTTGGACTTGTGTTTTGTTTATCACCAGGTATTGAATGTTTGCCTTTTGTCTGGAAGCTTCCGTGAGTCCCCTGGGGAGATAGGGTGGCCTATAAATAAAGAACTATCATCATCATCATCAGTAATCTGCTACTGTTCTCTGTCACAATGCACTATAGGATTTTTTTTTAGTCCAGTGCAACTTTTCCTAACCTAGCTCTCCTCCATGAGAATAGCTGCATTTTTAAAAGACCTCATGTGGGCATTGCTGCTTCTAGAGCTGCAGTACCAACTGTTAAGTCAGCAATTGTTTGATGATACAAAATAACTCAATGAAATTCCAGATGTCCTTTTTTTCGTGTCAGAAGCGACTTGCACCAAATCGCTTCTGGTGTGAGAGAATTGGCCGTCTGCAGATGTCCTTCTGAGGTCTCAAGACTTTAGACTGGCAGACCATTGCCTGAATAACAAACAAGCACTTGGAGAGGTTTTACTTGCCTGCTTTTTGTTTGTACAGCCATGTGTTTGTTCAGTGCTTGCTTTGCTTCCAGCCTTCATATCATCCTCTTATTTCATGGGGTTTGGTAAGGATACAGCTACATGTTTATTTCCCTGAGCTCTTTGGAGGAAGATCTGAATACTAACATCATGGATAAATAATAAAACCATACACGTCTGTGATTGAACCATTTCTATAGCATTGCTGATGTATCTTGGTGGGGGGGGATGAACTCTAAGAACATTAAAATGTATTTACTGAAAATTGTGGAAATATATCTTTATATAACAAATTCAACTACAGGTTAACATTTTTAAAAATCACCTGTAATACAACCAGAATGACCAAAGTCAATAGCCAACATGTTATACGTAATTTCTTTCCACTATAGAAAACTTTATGTTCCCTTTGGGGCACTATTTGTATTTAGAAAAGTATTAGTTGAGCTTACTCTTTCAGCCTGACAGTTCCTGAGCTTTAATAGAGGAAAGGAAAAAGCAAAACTAGTGGATGTGTATGGGCTTAGAAGCTAGTGAATGTATCAATCAACCTAAGCATCTATGCTCTAGGGAGCAAATAGAGGTGCTTTTACAAGTAGCAAACAAGACCACAGATGGTTTTCTAGAAATTTATTTGCTCTTTGAATCCAGAGTTACCAAAGCAGCAGATTACTTCCCCTGAGATTTCAGATCCAAAATCTGAGACCAGGAGAGGATTCTACTAATGTCATAGTGGTGGACCCCTGTGATATCACATATAACTCAAGGCTTGGGATGAACCTGAATTAGCAACCCTACCCACCTACTTGGGAAAGCAAAGAAGTATCTTGACATTTGACTACTTCACTTATACCGTAGTTTCATTTAAAAAAATGCCACCTGGGTGTGTTTTCACTGGGTCACATATAAAACAGGAATAGTTTTGTTGGTCATAAGACAAATCCTCACATCCATTTGTAGGAACATTTTTATAAGACTAAGACCTACAAAAAAGTACCCAATTCTGCATACATTTTGAGACCTCCAGGTATTTTCCTTTGGCAGGATGTTATAGAAAGCAGGCAAGAGATGCCCTGATTTTAAAGTCAGGTCATCTTAATGCTGCCTTAATGTGTTATGATTTACAGAGAGCTGATAGATTCCCAAATTTGGTTTGTTAAGTATTAGGCTTCATTCCAAATAACTCTTAAGCTGGCAATAGGAATTAATTTTAATTCTCCAATTTAAAAATTTGATCCTGTCCTCCCAGCTGACAGGATCCTTTTGAAGAACAAAACAGATTCTCTACTCAGTCATTATATTGACAAGGCTGGATATGATATTAAGGTGTTGGATTATGTATGATCAATAGAATTGCATGTATAATAGAAATTGGGTGACTTTGCATGGCTGGTTGGAAGGAACGAGTCACAATCTTCCTCTCTGGCATTTTGTGTTCTTGATAGCTAAAGATGTGTCACTGATGTATGGAAGATGCCTTCTTAAATTAGCACCAATGACTTTTCACTTGTGATAGCTGTTGACTGCTAACTACTCAAAACACATTCTCACCTTAAGGCTGATTGGGAAGAGAAGAATGTTTAGTGGAGAGATTCTGAAACCATGGAATGTGAGATAGAAAACAATTGGCAATACAACCAGCATGAAGCTGAATTCCTTCAGGATACTAGAGAGGCAAGAGCTTCTGCTTCAAGAATGAGTATGCACTGAATTGAAGACGAGGATTGACTGCTCACCTGTTCTTCCACACTAAACTTTAAATAATTGTACATGAAAATGTTTTATATATACTTTGGAAGTCTCAATACTGCCATTTTCCAAAGAAATTGATGGCATTTGAGACCATCCCTGGAGCTTCCTCCAGAGATGGAGCTTGAGGGAAAAAGCAGATTTTTTCAGTTCAGGATGCATTCTATATATTTAAGAAATAAGGGGTCATTAAAACTTTTAGGCAAGCAGCCCTCAATATATTGTAAATTGTTGCTGATTTCATTCTCTGAAAAGAGAATGTAATTTTTAAAGCTTTCTTTCTACTAAATGAGATTGTAAGAGCCCTATGCACATTTTTAATGATTTTTGGCATTTTGGTATTTTAATAAAACCAATTAGATGTGGATATACAAAACCTTCTCCACAGAAATTCTACTTGACAATGTCATTGTGACATGGGATGACCCTGACCTCTTGAAATCTATGCCAAAGCAATGTGTTCTGTGGCAGGATCTACCAGATGGCCAAGACATCAAATATGCCCCCTGTGGTGCACTGCAGGCATTTTGTCTGAGCAATAGCTTAAATAAGAATGGAGAGACTCATTAACAGAAGGTTGGCCACCAGCTGTATAATTGGCCACAGCAACTTTATGATGTAAAATTATTGTGATATGGTGGAGAGTTTATTGGCACTGTTAAAATTACAGATCTTTAAGGCATTAATAACACAAGGCACATATATGCTTATTGCTTATGCCTGACACAAACATGCTTGCAGTATATATATATATATGTGTGTGTGTGTGTGTGTGTGTATATACATATATGCTTGAAGCACAGTAACATGTCTATGTGGGGTGTATTGCAAAGGGCATTACATGAATGAATAAATGACATTATTTAATCTTAGTTAAGCCTACCCTGTCTTCTGAAATACTACTAGACATAAATACAGCTAGATAATTTGCTGGTTCCTTGGCATACTATTAAATGTGACTGTACACTTTTGCCTCTGCCAGCATCTCTTTCCTAGAGAGTACCAGAAAGAGTTCTAATCAAGTGAAAACACTTTAATATCTGTCTATCCCTATCATTATAGTCAAATGATTCTTTGTCACAAATAATAGCAGGAATTCTTGGATAGTGCAACTAATGACAATTATGGGCAAAATGCCAGGCATAACCACTAATTAGGATGTCATGCATCAATCTTGTAATATAAGCCTTACATACATCTGCAAAGGGAAGGAGAGGATAGGGTATAGGATATTAGTAATAAGGTAAGACCTCATGTTTTACTCTTCCCCTCTATATACATTGGAAGTGCATATTTTCTCTCCCCCTATGACATTGCACTGCATAATTTTTATGAGAAGCTGACTTCCCTAGCATAAACATATTTTGGCTTGTAATTCTCAGAATCCTACATCTAAGAAAGTCAAAGGTCTGAACAGTGGACACTGTAGTGCAGAAAAAGAAATGGTTGTAAGATCTGCTTTAAACCAGCTAAGGCATTAATTTACTCATTTTTCCATCAGGCCATTAGTCCATCCATTGGTCCATGACTATATTACCTACAGTGATTGGAAAACTCACACTGTTTATCAGAATCTGAGACATTTTTTTCCTAGCCCACCTTGAGGACATGGGGATTGCAACTGAAATTCTCTGCAGCAAAGCAGGCTCTGCCATCTAAAAATTTCTTTACACCTAAGACTCTATGTAAAGTGGCATTCTTTTTTACCAGTAACTTTTCAGGTGGTGCCTGGAAGCCTTTTAAAGGGGCCTAAATGAAACAGAAATGCCATTATTTGTAATGTGATTTGCTGTCTCTGATGAAACAGTAATAGATACATCCAATTCACACCCATTTAACTCCAGATACACCTACATAACACCAAAACCCAGTCAAATTTGGCACAGGAGGCAGAGAATTCTACAAATGCCCGTCCCCAAAATAGCTTTCTAGGAGACAACTGAGGCGCCCTTTACACTACTAAATAAAATCCAGATTATCTAATTTGAACTGGATTATAGTGTAGACTAATATAATCCAGTTCAAAGCAGATAACCTGGATTTTATATAGCATCGCAGTGTAGATGAGGCCTGAGTGTTTCTTTGCAGAATATAATTGTTCAGTGGAAGGAAGAAGAGTAGGCCAGTTGCCCTACATTCAATTTTAAATCAAATATTAATGAAGAAGTATTAACTGTGAAATATTTGTACAACAGTTTCCATTGATATTTTTCATATTTTGTACAAGGGTTGTTATGGTTGAGCCTTCGGGCTCCGGTAATAGAAGAAGGGGTCGTAAGACTCCTCGAGAGTCAGACTCCTTCGAGGAGCGTGAAAGAAAGCGGCTCCGGGATTTGTTTGCAGAACCGACAGATGAGGACTCATTTGAGGGTTTTTCTGAGGGTTTGGTGGAAGAGACGGCCAGCTCGGAGGAGGACGACATGGAATGGACTCGTGTGAGGGAGGATTTGGGTGTTGGGGAAACAGGCAATGAAAGCATGGGAGGTGATTGGCGGGTTGCAGGATCAGACCCATGGACTGGCTGGAGGGATGGAGCGGGATCCACAGCTGGGGATGCTGTGGGGCGTAGTCAAAGGTGCTTAAGCTCTGATGAGGATGATGATGTTGGGGCGCCTGGAATTGGGATGGCAGCTGACAGCGATGATGAGCTTGAACTGGGATAAAATGGGGTTTGGGATCAATGTCTAATTGCATTGGGCAAGGTAATCTGGACGGACGCTTGGGCTTTTGTTGGGGAACTTCCTGAAGACGGGTGTGCTTCGTTACTGGATACCTTGGACCTCCGTTGTCTTTTTGACGGGCAATACCTACTCACACTGGATTGACGCTGGACTGACTGACTTCGATTCCGGATTATCCCTTCTGCTGGCTATCGGTGAGACTTTTGGATTCCTTGACGACTACGCTCGGCTAAAGACCTCTGGACTGGATTGGGACCCTGCTGACTGCCGTTACCCTGACTACGACCACGCTTTTTGTTCGCTGCAGGAAGTAATAAACAAGCCTGGTTAATCCCCCTGCTGTTTCTGAATAGCAGAGAGGAATCTGCCACCAGTCTGTTGTTTACATTCTCACTCCTGCTGATTCTCTTTTGTTTGCATTGTTTGCCAGGCTGAAGTAAGCACTTTTGATTTAATCCGGATTATACTTCTGTTTAACCCGGTTTATCCATTTGAACTATTTAAGCTCAAACTGAGCTGTTTTTTGTTACTTATCACACTGAAGTCAAGTGTTTGTCCTGTTCTTTGTTTCCTACGGGCATTTTTTAGTTCTGTAACCTCAATAAACTGAGTTTTGTTTTACTTGCTGGCGTTCTGTCTTTGACAAGGGTTGAATGAAAAGTAATGCCTCCACCTTTGTTACTTGGGTTTGGATGAGAATATTTTAATAAATCAAGCGCAGAAAATAATCCTTAGAACGTGCTCTTTAACGACCACTATTCACTTTTTCACATAATCAACAGACAATTGGATACCAATTTCTGCCAATGATGAACAAGTTTTCTGAAGCCGTCACAGAAGAAGTCGACACTCCATTTCTGCAACCAGCGTCTCACGGTTCTCTCAACATCTTCATCAGAAGCATAATGATTTTCCCACAGATCTTCTTTCATTATCAGGAACATATGGAAGTCAGACTGTGCTAACTCTGGAATATATGGAGGATGCCATATGGTGGTGAGATCCAGTCTCTGAAGTTCTGCTGTGGTGGAATGTGGAGTGAGTGGTCTGGCATTGTCATGCTGCAGGAAAACATTTCCCTTTCCCTTTTGGACCCTTGTTAGCCATTGTTTCAAAGTTCATAGCGTTGTGATGTAACGCTCTGAATCTGAATTTATTGTTGTTCCACGTTCAAGGAAATCAACATGGATAACACCATCTGCATCCCAGCCATGATTTTTCCAGCTGAGGACTGTGTCTTGAATTTCTTTTTCTGGGGTGAGTCTTTGTGTCGATATTCCATAGACTGATGCTTTGTCTCTGGGTTGTAATGGTGTACCCACGTTTCATCTCCTGTCATAATTGAATGGAGAAAGGCATCATCTTCATTGTCATAACACGAGAGGAGTTTCTGGCAAATTTCAAGTCTGTGCGCTTTCATTTCAGGCGTCAGCATCCTGAGTAACCATCATGCACAGATCTTCCAATAGCCAAGCAAAGCAATAATGTGACCCACACGTTCTTGTGAAATGCTGAATATGCTTGAAATTTCTCTCTGAGTGATACGACAATTGTCCTGAATCAATTTGTCAACCTTTTGCTTGTGAAACTTGGTGGTTGCTGTCACAGGATGTCCAACTCTTTGTTTGTCATGCAAGTCAGATATTCCCACCTTAACATCTTTAAACTTATTTTCCCAATGACGCACAGTACTCACATCAACATAATCACCATAAATAGCTTGCATTATCTGATAAATCTCCTTCGGGGTGACACCTTCTGCTGTCAAGAATTCAATGCTGCACATTGATTAAGTCACATTGACTGACCATCTGCGCAGGGTTCCATACTTCACACTTTAACAACACAGCCATTCAATGCTAAGGCTTCCCACCAAATGGAACTGTAGAAGAGAGTCTACTGAACAAGCCAGTACCTGCAGCATACCAGTACTGCCATCTGTTGAGGAGTTACGAAGGTGGAGGCCTTACTTTTCATTCATGTTTGCATATATACATCGGCAGGCCTTCGGAGATACTGTCATTAATTAATCAGCCCCAGAGGGTTTTTAATAATCTATCCTGTATTTATTACGGTCTTACCATTTATGTGTTTTAAATGTAATTTTTTATCTTGTATTGTTGTTTACATTAATATATTGTATTACTGTATTATCTTTTTTATATTGTGATTGTGTTGTGTTGCTTATATTTTGTTCTTATGTTGTTTTGGGCTGCTTCCGCATGTAAGCCACCCCAAGTCCCCGCGGGGAGATGGTGGCGGGGTATAAATAAAGTTTTTGTTGCACGGCAAGGCAGCGTGAGCACTGGAAACCAGACAGAGACCAATAATCATATAATATCTTTATTAAAACAATTATTAATTCAGGAATAAATAGGTAGAATGGTTGAGTAGATGATAGTCCTTTGTGAAAAAGTATGAATTAGTCCAAAGAGTTAAAGAGAAATGTCCAATATTATTGTCCAAAGTCCAGAAACTGAAACACGCTCAAAACTGTTGGAAAGTTCTTGAGTAGGGAACAACAAGGAAGCAAGACTGAATAACAAAGTCCAAAGTCACTAGGAAGTCTTTGACATCAAGGCAGGAATGAGACGAAGCTGAGGCCAACTTGATTCAGGAACAAGACAAGGAAGTAAACCTACTCCGGGTCTACTCGAAAGTCACGGTTCAGCTTGGCCGCTAGGATCAGGAAACTTGGCTTGGAGAAACAGGAGCTAGAGTTGGTGAACCTTCTTCAGGAAATAGCTACGTTGACACCGCAAAGTGTTCACAGTGCAAGACACTTTTATGGAACTTAGATCTGATCACAAGAAGGAAAGCCAAACTCCCTAAAAGTTCCCGAGGGAAAATCTTCTATCCATTATCCCCTCGAGATGACAAGCAGTTACTCCTATGGAGCCCTTGCTTTTCAGATCTCTGGCGATGCAGAAACTCCCTTCTGTTGAAGGACACATTCTCTGGGGAACTCAGAACATCTGGTTCAGCCACAGGAGTAATATTTCCAGTATCTCTCCCAATTAAGGAAGCATCCGAGCTATCAACAGCTGGGAGCTGTAATTGGAAGGAGCTCTGCAGACTAGGTAAAAAGTCAGAATAAGCTTCATCCTGGTCAAAGTTCATTTCTGAATTAGGTTTAGAAACCAAAAGTGGCTGGAGTATGACATTATTATTATTATTATTATTATTATTATTATTATTATTATTATTATTATATACAGAGCATTTCTGATTTGTTGAGAATGTTGTTTTCAAGCTACCCTGCTGAAGAGACTTATTGCTATCATGTAACCTAGCAGGATGGCCCTGCTTTGCCATACCATCTGATGACTCTGCTGAAAGGCTTGCTGTTGCAGATATCTGCGGGCTACCGCTGCCCAGTAAGTGATAGCAGGCAATTTTCAAAGAGGAACACCTGGCAACTGTTATTGTCAGGTTGTTCTTTGCAGGTTCCTCAGGGTTGGTTTTTAACCTTCCAGCTGATCCCATTAATCTATCTGTGCCAGACAGGCGGTATTGCAAATATTCCCAGCTGAGATTCAAATTTTAAAAATCTTTAGCAATGTTCTTTACTAAGAAATGTGATTGACTAATAGAAAACCGAATCAGAGTAGTACCACATCGCTATGGATTTGTAGCAGATTTATGTATTATGCCGAAAGGATTGTGTTGGGAATAAGCTTACTTCCTATGAATCTCTTTATGGATTAGGAATTGCATAGATGCTGAAAGTGATGTGGGTATAGTTTCTACTGGAGTTCTTTCACCTGAATTAGGACCACACATATGAACGTCAGTGAGACCATTACAGCTGGATTGGTAAATCCATTCAATTGTTATTCCTATCAACAGCTTCTGCTCATTGTATGGGAACTCCCCTAGTGCAGATCATCTCTTAGGAATTCCTCTCTTGATAATTGTGTCCAGCATCTGGATGGCTCACACACACCTTGGAGCAGCTGTAGAAAGAGTAGCCATAAAAGGAAGAGTGCATTCACTTCCCTGTAATAAAATCCACTGCCCACTGCCCACCCTTCCGAGCCTCTTACACTGAGCAGGTAATCATCAAGCTTATTGTCTCTTTAACTGATGTATGTATGCATAAAGGTCCAATTGCATAGTGACAAATGTATAGCCTTCACATTATACTATTTGAACCACATTGATCTACATTCACAACAGTTCCAATACTATGTTATCACACCCAATAAAATCCAGACAATGCTGGTTACTTTATACGATGCTATAATTGGCTTATGCCTGATATAAATAGGGTTCAAATGAGTTAAATGTGCTTAACTGTGCAATTTTTCAAATGACTAACTTCACTTTTAAATCAGACCCTTACTTTTCATGGAGCATTAGCATACTGGCCCAGTGTATGCTTAAATGCTGAATACTTGAGTATGCAAGGAAGTATGCTTAAAATACAGATAAGCGAGTAGGGGACATATGGACTAGATCTTATTTTTTTAAGTTTGTAGGAATTATTCAATTAAATCTACAAATTAGATCATTCATCTTCACCACAAGGGAAACATTTAAACAAACATGCAATGTGTTGTCGAAGGCTTTCATGGCCGGGATCACAGGGTTGTTGTATGTCTTTCAGACTGTGTGGCCATGTTCCAGAAGTATTCTCTCCTGACGTTTCACCCACATCTATGGCAGGCATCCTCAGTGGTTGTGAGGTATGGATAAACTAGGCAAGGAAAGGAAAAATATATATCTGTGGAGAGTTCCCAGAAGACATCACAGCCCTGTTTCACCATTGCCTCACCACTAGCTACTTTCAGTGGGACAATGGATTCTATGAACAGAAAGATGGAGTGGCCATGGGGAGCCCTCTCAGCCCAGTAGTAGCTAATTTCTATATGAAACACTTTGAAAAACAAGCCCTAGAAACAGCATCGAAAAGGCCAACTGTTTGGTTCAGATACGTAGATGACACCTTCACAATTTGGAGCCATGGAGAGGAAGAACTCAGCAAGTTCCTGGACCACCTTAACAGCATCCACCCAAACATCCAATTCACCATGGAAAAAGAAAAGGAAGGAAAACTGCCATTTCTAGATGTTCTGGTCATCCGCAAACCCAATCAACAATTGGGCCACACAGTTTACAGAAAACCTACACACAGAGATAGATACCTTCATAAAAACTCCAACCATCACCCAAGTCAAAAAAAGAAGCACAATCAAAGCCCTGACAGACCGTGCACAAATAATCTGTGAACCTCACCTCCTCCAAGGTGAACTAAACCACCTAAACTGGGCTCTACAGCCAATGGATACTCCACCACAGACATCAGAAGAGCTGCAAGGCCAAGAACAAGCCATGAGAGTCAAGACAAAGATCCACCCAGAGGAAAGGTGTTCTTACCATACATCAAGGGAACCACTGACCACATAGGCAAACTGATGAAGAAGCACAACCTACAAACTATCTACAGACCCACAAAGAAAATCCAACAAATGCTACGGTCAGCGAAAGACAAGAGGGATCCTCTCTCCTCTGCAGGAGTCTACCGGATACCATGCAGCTGCGGACAAGTCTACATAGGGACCACCAAACGCAGCACCTAAACAAGAGTCAAAGAACATGAAAGGCACTGCAGACTAATTCAACCAGAGAAATCAGCCATAGCAGAGCACTTGATGAACAAGCCTGGACACAGTATATTATTTGAGAACACAGAAATGCTTGACCACTCCAACAACTATCATGTCAGACTACACAGAGAAGCCATTGAAATCCACAAGCATGTGGACAACTTCAACAGAAAGGAGGAAACCATGAAAATGAACAAAATCTGGCTACCAGTATTAAAAAACTCTAAAATCAAAACAGTAGACGGGAACCAACACTCTGAGGGCAGAAGAGCCCCAAGGACGGCTAATGACTGAACAAAGGATGCCCCCCAGGCAAGAGACAAAACCTTTCCAATGCTAATTAGGGTGATTAACTGAAACATTAATGCTGGCTTCCCAGTGACAAAGGACTCTTGCCACACCCTGGACTCTCCACAGATATATATTTTTTCCTTTCCTTGCCTAGTTTATCCATACCTCACAACCTCTGAGGATGCCTGCCATAGATGTGGGCGAAACGTCAGGAGGGAATACTTCTGGAACATGGCCACACAGCCCGAAAGACATACAACAACCCCAAACATGCAATGTACAACCCATTTTTCTCAGCGAAAGGCTGCAAACTCAAGGTGATTCTAAACAGACACTATAATGCAGCTCAAGGACAAGGTGTCCACAAAATGTATACCCTCTCGATGCATATTGGAACAGACATCAACAGTAATACAGTGCTTCAGAAATCATCACTGAAAAGTGTGTGCTTTGTCAAAAGATATACTGCTTCTGTGTATCCCAGATCTCTTTCTCTTTCTCTTTCTCTTTCTCTTTCTCTTTCTCTTTCTCTTTCTCTTTCTCTCTCTCTCTCTCTCTCTCTCTCTCTCTCTCTCTCTCTCACGCACACACACACACACACACACACACACACACACACATATATGGCAAAAAGCCAGTACAATATACAGTCAGCCCTCCACGTCTGCTAAGGTGAGGGGCATAGGATCTTTGTGAAAATGAAAAACCACAAATGAAGAAATCACTTTTTTTACTGCTTGAGAGAACACCTCTCTATGAAATTCTATGTCTCAAGTAGGCTTGATCGATCCATGAAAAATTTGATTCTAAACTCGTTTCAAAACTAGAGGGGGCAGTTTTTCGTTTTTGTTGCTAATAACGAATTTGGCCCCCAAAATTGTTCGAAATTAACGAAAATTCGTTATTTTCTAAATTAATTCGTTAATGGCGGACGCGCATGCGCGGTGGCCCAAAAACAGCCCGAAGGGGGGGGGACTTAGGGGGCTCTCCCGCCCTCATTTTTTGAGTGATCTTCTTCAAACTTGGTACAGTGGTAGAACACATTTAACACTGATAGCTCACCAAAATGTGGAACGTTTCCCTTATCCTCTGATTTTTGGCAAATTTTCATAGCTTTTATAATAAACCATTTTTTAATAATTGCAGAAATCTGTTCCTGGTTTGAAAGTCTTATTTCCTGTTAAATTGGGTTGTCTTTACTGTGAAAGTCATTGTTCTACTTCAGAAACTTTGTTTTTGTGGCTGAAACTTTGTTAAATTGGTGTGTGTGTGATATATATTGTGTGTATATATATATATATATATATATATATATATATATATATATAGTCCCTGCTTGTGTGTGTGTGTGTGTGTGTGTGTGTGTGTGTGTAGGTAAAGGTAAAGGTATCCCTTGACGTTAAGTTCAGTCATGTCTGACTCTGGGGGTTGGTGCTCATCTCCATTTCTAAGCCCAAGAGCCAGTGTTGTCCATAGACACCTCCAAGGTCATGTGGCCGGCATGACTACATGGAGTGCCATTACCTTCCCAGAAACACCCAGAAAATGGGAATTCCAGACAGGAAACAATCAGGGCCAGCTAATACCTCCCAACAAAGGATTCCCCCAGGTAGGAAGCAGCCAGGCTTTGAAGCTGCAAGGCTATTCAATGCTAATCAAGGTGACCAATTGCAACATTCACACTTGCCTCCCACAGACAAGAGTTCTTTCTCCCACCCTGGACCTTCCACAGATATATAAACCCCACTTGCCTAGCTTCGCACAGACGTCAAAACCTCTATGTCTGCCACAGATGTGGGTGAAACGTCAGGAGAGAATGCTTCTGGCACATGGCCATAGAGCCCGGAATACATACCACAACAGTGTGATCCCGGCCATGAAAGCTTTCGACAACACAACCACAGTATCCATTCAAGTTCATGTAGCGTGGTATGGACTGGAGACCTGTATTGGGGGGAGGGAGGGTGCGAATCTGGGCCCCTGGGAGCAGCCGAGGACGGGCCTGGCCCACACCCCCTCGCATCCCGGGCCTCTTCCTCCTCACCGCCGGGCCCCTCTCGGTCTCTCCAGGCCTGAGCTGAGGCGAGGCGGCGGCGGCGGCCATTTCCCCCCTCCGTCTTCCTCCTCCTCCTCGGCCTCCTTCCCCCTCGCCCCCTCACATTGGCTGAGCCTCCCATTGGCTGAGGGGCAAAAGGAAAGGAGTTTGGGTGATTTGCAAAAGCTTTTTTTTCTTAACGAAAAAAACGAAGAAATAAGAAAAAACGGCCTCTCGCGATTCGAAACCGCGATATCCAGACGTGTGGACAACCAAGGTTCTATATTGCTTCAAAACAAACGAAAATAACGAATTAATAACGGGTAACGGGAAAATCGAATTATTTGAGCAAGCCTAGTCTCAAGCATAACTCTGTGATCAACTACTACTTAAGCTGGCCACAAAAATCACACTAAAGGCCTAGAGATTCCTAGCCACCTTTTCACATGGGGCATTTTTGCCCTGTTTTGTGGCTTTGCTTCATGGCAAGAACGGGGTCTTCCATGCGTCATCACACAGGAAAACCTAGAGATATTTTGAAATAACATTTTTAATCAAGTCCACGAATAATCATATACACAAAAGTCAAAACCACAAATTTAAAGGGATGACTGCATTGATATAATATAATGCTAGCTAATGTCCATTTTAGGTGTTAATAAAGTCAATTGCATAGTGCAGCCCAAACATTTTCAGAGAAATGATGGAAAGTAAAGTCTTTCCACCCTGTGTACAGATAAGCAGTGACTCCCTGGTGTTCAGCATTTTTTTCAAACACCATTTTTTACTCTCTAGATGGTTTTATAAATATTGAATGTAGCTCTTTCTGCTCATGATTTCAATGGAAGCTGCTCTAGCCAAGAAATATGTTTGAAATCATTTAGGTGTCTAGCCTAGTTACATTGAAAAATATGTAGAGCTATCTAATAAGTTAGTGGCAAAGTTATAAGGAAATGCATTAAGTTGGCTGCTGCATGCGATTATGATAAAAAAGAGAAGAAAATGGAGGAAAAGCAATAAAAAAGATTAATGAGTGGAAAGGCCTAACTTATTAAATATATACACACAAATATATATGACTGCCAAGCTGGAAAGTGATAACAAAGAACACGTGATATACCGAAATAATTGTTCCAAGTGAACTGAAGGCAGCATTTCTCTAGTGGAAGAAATTTATTGAGCTGATCGATGGATACATATTGGCTCTGTCTCCAGACTTTTAGTTTTATAGTGTTTCATTCACTGATGTAAATATTGTTCACCCCATCCCATATCAATAAAGTGGTCAATAAAATCACTTTAAAATGATTTAAGACAACACAAATAGTCTAAAACATGTCAAAGGCTTTCATGGCTGTGAGTAGTTCGGTCTGTATAGCCATGTTCCAGTAGCATTCTCTCCTGATGTTTGGCCAGCATCTGTGGCTGGCATCTTCAGAGGTCTGTTGGAAATGAGGCCAGTGGAGTGTCTATACATCTGAAATGTCTAGGGTGGGAGAAAGAACCCTTGTGTGTTTGAACTAAGTGTGAATGTTGCAATTAGACAGTTTGATTAGCATTGAGTAGCCTTGCTGCTGCAAGACCAATCAGTGGGGGTATTTGCATAGAGGAAGCTTAGTTGTTGTATGCCTGGAGGCACCCTTTGTTTAACTCGCACCTGAATGTTTGCTGTCTGGAATTCCCCTGTTTCTGTGTGGTATTCTTTATTTACTGTCTTGATTCTGGTGTTTTTTAATACTGATAGCCAGATTTTTCTCATTTTCAAGGTTTCCTTCTTTCTGTTGAAATTGTCAACATATTTGTGGATTTCAATGGCTTTTCTCTAAAACATTTTAAAATAAGTTAATACGACTTCATTTATTTTTTATGCCAAGCTAGAAGTTTTGTTGTTGTTTATTCATTCAGTCACTTCTGACTCTTCATGACCTCATGGACCAGCCCATGTCAGAGCTCCCTGTCAGCCGTTGCTGTTCCCAGCTCCTTCAAAGTCAAGCCAGTCATCTCAAGGATACCATCTAACCATCTTGCCCTTGGTCATCCCCTCTTCCTTTTTCTTTCCATTTTTCCCAGCATCATTATCTTGTTCAAGGTTTCCGGTCTTCTCATGATGTGGCCAAAGTACTTCATCTTTGCCTCTAATATGTTTCCCACCAGTGAATAGCCAGGCATTATTTCCAGGAGTATGGACTGGTTTGATCTTCTTGTGGTCCAAGGCACTCTCAGAATTTTCCTCTAACACCACAGTTCAAATACATCCATCTTCCTTCACTCAGCCTTCCTTATGGTCCAGCTCTCGCATCCATAGGTTACTATGGGGAATAACATTGCTTTAACTATGTGGACCTTTGTTGCCAATGTGATGTCTCTGCTCCTCACTGTTTTATCGAGGTTGGTCATTGCTCTCCTCCCAAGAAGTAAACATCTTCCGATTTCCTGGTTGCAGTCTGCAGCTGCAGTAATCTTCGCACCTAGAAATACAAAGTCTGTCATTGCCTCCACGTTTTATCCCTCTATTGCAATTTATCAATCAGTCTCGTTGCCATAATCTTGGTTTTTTTTTTTAAAAAAAAATTAACTGCAACCCAGCTTTTGCGCTTTCTTCTTTCACCTTGGTTATAAGGTTCCTCAGCTCCTCCTTGCTTTCAGCTATCAAAGTGGTATCATTTGCATATCTTGCGTAATTCTGCGTTGTGTTTTTTAACTTATTGTGTATATTTTTATTGGTTTTTGTTTTTGTCCTGATGTTTTATATTTTATCATTGTTTGTATTTTGATTTTGCTGTAAGCCGCCCCGAGTCCCCTTCGGGGGTGATGGAGGCGGGATACAAATAAACTTATTATTATTATTATTATTATTATTATTATTATTATTATTATTATTATCATCATCATCATCATTATTATTATATCTGAGGTTAATGTTTCTTCCAGAAATTTTAATGCCAGTCTTGGATTCATCAAGCCCTGCACGTTGCATGATGTGTTCTGCATACAAGTTGAATAGGTAGGGTGAGAGTATATAGCCCTGCCGTACTTCTTTCACAATCTTGAACCAGTCTGTTGTTCCATGGTCTATTCTTACTGTTGCTTGGTCTTTATACAGCTGGAAGTACTCATTACCAAAAAAAACCAGATACTTGATATCACATGAATCCTTATTCCCTACATTTCTGGGGAAACTCTCTGGGTGTGCATGTGATATCTCATGCCCATTAGAGATCTTCTAATGCAACGATAATCAAAGTGTGGTCTGTGGGTCACAGGTAGCTCCCAGACATCTGGATTCTCTCTCTTCAAACACTAATCCACCATGTCTTTTCTCTCTGTGACCCCAAAAAGCATTCCCAGAAAAAATGGAAGTAATACCTTGGCAACTTTCAGTCTCCAGAACAATAAAGATGGGGTAGGCTTGGGATCGAGGAAATACAAATTAACCTCTAAGTGGCTGGTCACACTTTCAGGGGTTTCTAATTTAGTGGTTGGCAATTTTCACAATTAACATTTTGTCAAGGGTGAGAAAAGTGTTGTGATTATGATGTTGCCTACTGAAGACAAAAGGAAGACAAAACCAACTCCCATCCCTGTTTTTTGAATGTGCATGGCTAAAAGCAGTGTCTGGGGACATTTTTTAATGTGCATTTGCTGTACCAAAGGTTTTAAAAGAGCTGTAGTTACTGCAAATCTCTTAAGGGAGATAGGGTGGGTTATAAATAAAATTTATTAATTTTTTATTTTACAAAATGAAATTCTGAAGAAAAAATTATTATGTCTATTGACCAATGCAATAATACTCTTCCTCCTCCTCTTCTTTTGCCATTGAAGTTCTTAGGCATTTTTCTTCACATTGCGTATTAAATCTTTTTGGTTGCAGTGATTGTAGGGAAAGTGACCTGCGCCCAAACAGGTGGGGAAAATGTTTTGGCAATAATTCTAAAAAAGCAATATAGGTAAATAAGGACTGGAAAACAACACGAGAAATCAAATTGGTGGTTTTTATACTGAGCATGGGTATAATTTAGTTAAGACCTGCTGAAGCAACCATTTCCACCTGGAGAATGAAAAGGTAAAATGTCCCCTTTTGTCCTGTTCATATATAATCTCCCTTCCCTCAGAATCTAATCCAGAGTCAGAGCCGGCCCTAGGTATTTTTCAAGTGTAGGCGAACAGAATTTTGGCGCCCCCCCCCCCCCCCACAAACCAATAACTGAAAAATAAAAGCATTGGATAAGCGAAAATGTTGGATAATAAGGAGGGATTAAGGAAAAGCCTATTAAACATCAAATTACATTAAGATTTCACAAATTAAGCACCAAAACATCATGTTTTACAACAAATCAACAGAAAAAGCAGTCTCGACTACGCCCCTGAATGTTTTGCACCCGAAGCGACCGCTTAATTCGCCTCATTGTTGGACCGGCTCTGTCCAGAGTATTGGGGAACCTCTTGGAGTAGATTGTACATGGCTTTGGGTAGCTTCAGGGAAGAGGAACTTGTCTTTTGATAGGTCATCTGTTTTTCAACATTGGAATCTACCTTCTTTTCACTAATCAGTTTTACTATGTCAGAAGTCCTAGCTATGAATCAAAAATTACAATTAGAGTTTACTCAGTGAAATTCTACTTTGGAAAAATCTTCACTGAAATTTATTTCTCTTAATAAACTGCAAATACTAAATTAAATAATACAAGCAGTCGTAGTTTTTCATAGTGATTATTAATTACAAAGTACTGGCAATAAAAATGTATCAACGATGATTATTCATTAACTGCAGCATATAAGAATTTGAGCTCCAGCTCTCAAAATATCTCAGCTGGAATATTTTACATGCACTAGAAATATATCTTCTTTTTTCCCCTCCTGCCAGCGAGATCAATTACGACTTAAATCTCTTGAATTTCTCTGGATAAAATTGGCATCTAAGGACTTGGTATGGTATCAGTGCTCTTTTAAAATATGTCTGTAATAGAGATTAGTGCCTCTTCTGTAATATTATATGCACTGCATTTTGTTACATTTATTATACAAATTGAAATGCATAATAATATGCAGCTTAACATCCCATGAATATATTTTAGCATTCCCCGGCAGTAGTTAATATGCTAACCAACTTTACTGAAAGGCATACAGATGTGGAAAGAGTCTATCTAGGGACTTTAATTATCACCTTGTCAAATTCAAATTATTATCTTGCAAATTCATTTCCATAAAGTATCCCCTTTACTGTTGGATGATTTAACATGTGTCTGCTTCTTATCTTATTTGTAGGCTAGTTCTGTCAGTTTGTGGTGTTTACCATAACTGATTTTGTCACAAAGATTTTTGCAAACACTCTATTTGGGTAAGAGATGGGTTTTTACAAAGTAGAACAGAGCTGACTGGCATGCACCACCAATAACATTGTATAAATCAAGCAGAGAGTTAAACCAGCTCTAAATAGGATCAACTTGAGAGAGGGCAAATAATCAAAGAGCCCCAAAGAATGAATTACTGAACTAAAGTCTGGAGTATGTCATTTTTCAGACTGGTAAATCATTTCAGGGTTGAGACTGGAGAGATTCCAAATTTGGGAGCTGAGGGAGAAGGCGAAGAAGATATTGACTGGCCTGTATCACAGGATGAGGAGAAAACATCTGAGGAAATCTGACATCATAGTAATGTAAAATCTTCAAAAGGAATGCATCCACTGGTCCCTGCATTCCCAACATTAAAGCAAATATCCCATGTGTCCAAGGGTCATGTCTTAAAGGGTATAAACTGAATCCAATATCTGAGGTCATAAAGATTGTCTATGGATCCCTGTACCATTTTAGTGTGCTTACTTGGTTTAATCACTTGCATGTTTCTATTACAAAATTGTGTTTCTCATAACATGGCACTTTGAGTTTCCTTGTGAAGATAAGAGAAATGTGAAGAGAAAAGTGGAGTAAATAATAATAATAATAATAATAATAATAATAATAATAATAATAATAATAATAATAATAATGTTCTGCTTTCGGCACATCATCCCAAAGGAAATTTAGAGTAACCTTTCAGATATTTTATTCTTAGCTCTGAGATCTGCCCCACTGCTATCTAATGGAGTTTCATAATGCAGTTTAACTTCACTGAACTGCATTATATGACTGTGTAGAACCATATAATGGAGTTCAAAACAGTAAAACTGTATTATGAAACTGCATCATATGGCAGTGTAGATGGGGCCAAAGAAGGTCTAATCTTTCCACTAGCATGATTCATTACTTTTCCGGTCCTGCTTTCCCTAAACTAGCCTGCTGCCTTCCATGGCAAGGAAGCAATATTAGGATTTCAGGTCTCAGGAACTAGCCTTGAATACCAGGACATAGTTCCACTTTTCAGTTAACAGGGTAAGGTGAGAAATCCCATGGTGAGATCCTATATTCACTACTTTGGAGAAAAAAAGATTTCCCCACTTCTGTAGGCTGCTTCAAAGTGGCTACTGTAGTTACCCCAAAGATTCTTTTAGACTGTACACTGCCATATAATCCATATTATTAAATCAGTCTTAATGACTATAGTAATACAGACATTCTCAATGTATCATTACATAACTATGGCTCACCCTGTTACTGGGACCCATACCAATAAAACAATCATGAGTTCTTAAGTTTCCGTTCTTGGTCCTGAAGTTTCAGAGTCTGAGACCCCTTCTACACTGTCTTTATATCCCAGGATCTGATCCCAGATTATCTGTTTTTCACAGATTATATGGCAGTGGAGACACATATAATCCAGTTCAAAGCAGATAACCTGGGATCTGATACTGGGATATAAGGACAGTGTAGAAGTGGCCTGAGGCAGGTGTCCCTTCTATACTGCCATATAATCCACATTATCTACTTTGAACTAGATTATATGTGTCTACACTGTCAGATAATCTAGGATCGGATCCTGGGATATAGGGCAGTGTAAATCCAGCCTGAGATGTTTTCAACATGGATATACTAGGGTTGAAATGAGATTCAGCTGTCAGATGTGTGGTTTACCTACTGTACATAGATGGCTGCTGGTGGCTAATGTGCCATTTGCAACAAAATGCCTTGGGCTAAGCCAAGGGGCAAGTGTCCTTGGTCTGATTTGGTCATAAGAACTTTATCAAAGAGCAAACATGATTTCAGACCAAAAAAGGGAAAGGCTGTTTTTTTATAATTGTGAATTTTACTTCAATGCAAAACAATGGTCTGAATGTGATAAAACAACAGGGAGCAAGAAGGAGCTACTTAGATCCCTTCTATGCTGTCACATAATCCAAATTATCAAATCAGATAATCCACATAGATCATTTATTTGAATACTTTTCTTGTGCTCCAACCCTAGGCATTGTTGCACATGTGCACATTGAATCTACTGATGAGTAGTAAGCGAAAGCTTACATAAATCATATTTTTTTAGTTGCCATTACCAAAGAAATCATGCCAATGTGTTTCTCCCTGATGGTGAGGAAGTAATTGCAGCGTAGACTCATAATTTGCTTTGAACTGGGTTACGAGTCTACGCTGCCATATAATCCAGTTCAAAGCAGATAACCTTGATTTTATATGACAGTGTAGAAGGGGTCTTAATCACCCCTCTATATACTGTTTTTGAGATAAAATTCCCATCACATGATTTCCTTTCTACTTGCAGAAGAAATGATCTGAGATAAAAGGTTAAAGTGTCCCTTCACTTTTGGTTCTTCCCTGTTATTGCCAACATTCACAGCCTCCAATCCACAAGTAGCTTAAAATAAAATATGTTGGGATGCATCTACATACGACCTGCATCTCATTGAGGCCTAATTGCAATTACTTCCTCACCATCAGGGAGAAACACATTGGCATGATTTCTTTGGTAATGCCAACTTAAAAATATGATTTATGTAAGCTTTGGCTTACTACTCATTGGTATATTTAATGTGCACATGTGCAACAATGCCTAGAGCTGGAGCACAAGAAAATTATTCGAATAAATGATCTACCCTAAATGAAATGTCAGGGTAAACACATAATCTTCAGACCAAACTTATATTCAGCAAAATGTTTTATTACAGAGAAGGAGCTAAGATAGTAAACTCAATTAAACAAAATTGAAAAAAGTCACTGTTTGTCTTGAGTGTAATTAGTCAACATGGCGTATGGCTTACAGATTTAACAGTCTTTCATTAAAGACATATCAAAGCCCTCAGACGATATTGACCACATACTTTCTAGGCCACCCGCAAGTTGGAGCTGTTTTGGCCATGTTGTGTAATTTATTAGAAAAGGCATTGGGAAAAATCCAAAAAAAAAAGAGAGAAGAGAACCAGAAATTGAGTTCCAGCTCCCAATAAGGGAAAATGCATAGTTCCCCTACCCCAATCTGCAAGCTATAACAATATTAGTCTACCTTATAAGGCAGATTTAACTGTAACATGGTTCTTAGTTTGAATCAGCATCATCCAGATATGTACAGGTAATATCAAGCTGTAAACAGACTTGTGAAGAATAAAAAAGAAAATTAACACGGGTTGTTCCGTCCCCCAGGACAATGGTTTGCCTTACCTATTGGTCGTTTGTTTGTTTTCCCTCCTTTACATTTTGTTTGAGCCTCTGGCTGCAAAGGCCTAGGAAAAGTGGCTTGGAATCTGCAAGAGCTGGCTGCAGTTTTCTTTGCAGTGATTGGTCAAAGAGTGCAACATCTTAGGACCGCCCTTTTTACCAGGGTCTAGTCTCCATTTTAGAGCTTCATTCTGGCTATAGTCTTCCAACGTGCTGGAGCTGTGCAAAGCTAACTGGGACAAATCATCCTCAAAACCAGGCCAATCTAAGCCTATCCAAATTAGATAAGTATTGAATTATATTGATCTGGAATAGGAAATCTAGTTGGAGGAGCAGGGTTATTCTGTCGCTTCTAGAACTAATCTTTGCTGTAAAGATAGGGAAGGAAAGAGTTTCTCCTTCTAATATAGGCAGCGTGATTAGGGTATAGTGGTTTTATAATCACCTTTGCTTTCTGGAACCAGGGATAATTCTGTACCTAAAACCTATAGAAATTTGTTTCATTTTCTGCAACTTTAAGATCTGTGCCAGGTTTACAACCTTGTATGAATAAACATCCTTTTTGAAGTTATCCAGACTCAGTCGTTCAATATCTATAGGACAGCTTATAGGGATTTGCAGTTCGCCCGGATAAAGGACAGCACGTTTCAGTTTTATAGTTTTTTATTGTCCGGCGGACGGCACACGGGTAGTATGTACAATAAGAAACTAAACTAGCCAGTTGTTTAAAGGCATTTTAGAGAAGAGGTGCTTAACAGGAATGTATAGGGAATTCAGACTTTGGGGGAGTCCACACTCAGTCCTCTCTGCCATGACATGATGAAGACCAGACACTGTTTGTACTCAGTGATCTGCACGTCTTCAGATGCCTGGAGACAAGTGTAATAAAATATGCTCATTTGGAAAGTGTATATAAAATGCATAAATTTCAAGGTGAGAACAGGAAGCATGCAAAGGTAACCTTGAGAGATACATACATTTCTAATACTCCCAATATTTCCTGAATATTCACCCCACCCTCCAAATTTGGAGTTCTAAATTATCTCAACTTGTTTAAGTCATGTAATTAATGCATTAACTAAAACACATCATTGCATTAATAATATATTCTGCTTCCCTTTTTCCAAATTTATCCCTTATTTAAATTGTTGCAAATATATCTTCCCCTCCATTCTTCCTCTGGAAATTATACACATGAATACATGTGTTAGCTGATTAAAGTTCTGTACACAAAGGAATCTCAATTCTATCACACAATTGTTTCAGGGTGCCTTTTGATACTAGGTTTTAGTCAATGCACACCTCTGCCTTTGCACAACAATATCTGCTATGCTTGTGGAAAAGAGAGGAGCTAAAAACCAAGGCATACTATGGACATTATTCCATGCAGCGCCCCCTCGCCTTTTCTAGACACTTTTAATATGATATACGATGGAGCCCATCCCATGACGTAGGGGGACTTCCTATCTGTGCCTAAGATAAATCATTAGGAAAGTGTCTCAAAAGTCAAAAAAATTGAAGGTTGAGAAGACAGGCAGAGATCATCTTCTGAGCTCAGGAATTGAGATATAAGTGTAGAAAACAGTAAAAAAAACCACATGGGGTGGGATCTGTCAAATTTGCATGTGTCGAATGGCTTTAGTGACATGGAGTAATTGGCATTCCTGTGGGTAGTCCCTACCAAGCATTGACATTTCTCTCCCAAAATCCTGCTTCATGGGCCTGGCATGGTAATTTTTTTAAAAATAAATAAATAATTAACTCATTAGAAATACTGCAATTTCAAAATATCTTTGTTTTCCTGCCATTTCTCTTACAGAACTTCTAGCTTTTTAAGTTTTGGACTTCCACAATAGAGAGTACTGAGATTGGAGGAAAGCCCAGTATCCCCAAAGTGGTGTCTAGTTAAGATCAGTGCCTTGGGTGTACTTCAGAGTAGTGGGACTAGAGGAAAAAGCCCAGTATCCCCAATGTTTTTTCAAGGTTTTTTTAAAATGGGGTGGGTGGGAACTGCACTAGTTTCTGTGATAAATATGAAAATGGATAATTTCAGAAGAAAAGGCAAGAAAGCACAACATGTGATCGGATCTGACAAATGATGCAATTTGTTTTCTAATGCAACAGGACATAACGCCACGTAATATTACACCACCCCTCATGGGATAACGTCCTAAGTGTGAAATAATTTTGAAATTCATTTTATAAATTCTGGATATCAGGCATGGCATAACATGAAGCTGAGTTCCACCATGGAAGCAATAGTGGAACAGAACCGGTAGTGAAACACTAAACATTGATTATTCTTAGTACAAGTGCAAGCAGCTTAATTAGCTTTGAGAAATTGATATTTTCACACCTCTTGCGACATATGTATCAATTGCAGTTGGCCTTGTTAATGCCCAAAATGGCATCTGGCATTGTAAAATGAAAAGAGGAGTTGAAAATCTATTAGCAGTGGTGAATAGGTTCACAACACCTATGTCCTTCTCCAACTGAAACCCTCACTTCAAATTGACAGTGAAACATCTAATATTTCTTTTTCATTTAAAAGGGTTTTTTTAAAACATGATGTATTGCATCCAATAAACCTTTGAGGACTGATTTGTCATAATGATCACTGGCCCTGTCCAGCAAAAGCCATGTTATGTGGAAAAAATGTTAAGATATAGGGCAACTATAGATTCAAATACTTTCTTGCTATTAAGTTCCCAGTGGGTGGCAATGGGCTAGGAAGTTACTGGACAGTTGTTCTGAAGGGTGAAAAGAAGAATGCATGGAAAACTGGGGAACTTTTGGTTCTCTAGCAGTTACACTCCATAGGGCTTTTGGGAGTTTTTCTAAATCAAACTTATGAATCAAAGGTTTGTTGCCCCAGATGTAAACCAATTAAAGCATTCAATAAAGTTTGTAAAGAAACTTTACATGAATACAAATATAGATTTGTTTGGGCATTAAGGAATAATTTGCAAGACAAAATGTATGCAGTCTATGTATCCTAAAGCTTATACTACAAATAGTCTTTACTTTTACTATTGAGTATGTGTGGGCTGGACTATGGGCCAACATAATATATCTTCCTATGAACTCATTGCACCATCTGTGCCATACTATGTGAAAAGGTATAAGGACCATAGTATGAGAGTATTCTTTATATGCTCATATGTGCAAGAATTTTGTTATATTTAAAAATTCAGGAATGTAACTCACATTCAAAGTACTATGCTCTAGTAACATGGACATTAGTTTTATGGTTCCATAACAAAATGTTTGCAGAAAATGTACTGTCACCATAAATATTTTATGGTGGCCAAGATTTACTTCTCTGAAACAGGCTATTTAGTTTGAGATGTAGAAAGTGAAAAGATCACTTCACTGCATTTTTCTAAATCTCAACAGGATAATTGTTGCATCACTTGTTCATATTAGGTGAGTTAATATGCAAACCAACTTTACTGAAAGGCATACAGGTGTGGAAAGAGACTTTCTGAAGACTTTAATTATCACCTTGTCAAAATCAAACATTTCAATACATGTTTTGCTATTTTTTTAAAAAAAATGTTCATGAATTTTATGTGCATTTTCCCCATTGATTAAAATGGGTTTTTTCAGATATGCTTTTAAAAATGTATCTACAGTTTCATGCATATTTTATTTCTTTGAATTTGCCTTCAAATGTCCATGTTTCTAAGGCAAAGAATGCTGAAGACTCAGGAGGTGTGGATATTTCTCGTCTTCAACTATTTCCCCCATTCCTATGTAAGATGAAATTAGGGGGGAAATAGAATACAGTAATTATGCATTGTAATACTCACAGCATGAAAGTGGAATTAATTGAAGTGATATCCAAGGTGTGATTTAAAGAATAGTAAGTGTAAATGGGAATGCATGCACAGCTTACCATTGCAAAAAACACAAAACTTGTCTGTAAAGTATTATGAATATTCACTTTTGAGCTGATATGTATGCACGTTCTTACTATAATTAGATACCTTGCTCTTGACTTCTTTGACAAGTGTTTGTAGTTGTCTACCAAGTGACCTTGGAGAGATGCCAAGAGAACAGATTGGAGAAACAGTCAATTGTACTTTCACAGGAGTCAGGATTATCCAGGAAATTGAGTGTGTTTAAAATATTTTCTTTAACCATTTTGTCAAAGTGACATTTTGGCCACTGCTATGTTTACTTAGAGATTCTGGGAATTATAGTTCTCAAAAGTTCACAGGCTCTGTGTTCAAGATGATGATGATGATGATGATGATGATGATGATGATTTTATTTTTACATTCTGCCATCATCCTCCCGAAGGGTCTCGGAGCAGCTTAGATGGGGACCAAGCCGAATATAAACAATAGGGTTGTCCATATCGTCGTAAAAATTGTCATACCGTTATAATTTTGTTATGTTCCCGTTTTTTGACACGAGTATTGAAACGTTTTCCCTGGGCGCAACTGGCAATGTAATACGATCCATCGTTGGCCCATTCTGTAATTGTGTCTTAAAAATGTCGTTAATTTTTTTCCTTCCAAATTTTTTTTTAATATTTTATATTTTTTTTGCCTTTCCTTTGCAAAGTGTTCTGGAAGAAAGCAATAAAACCCATAGAAAGCTTTCCAAGCCTGCAAGGGTGTGTGTGTGCAGCACTGCTTCTTTCCCTGTTACCCCAGAGATTTGGGGTGCTTCTCCTTTTGGAGGTTGACTTTTTTTGCCTTTCCTTTGCAAAGTGTTCTGGAAGAAAGCAATAAAACCCATAGAAAGCTTTCCAAGCCTGCAAGGGTGTGTGTGTGCAGCACTGCTTCTTTCCCTGATACCCCAGAGATTTGGGGTGCTTCTCCTTTTGGAGGTTGACTTTTTTTGCCTTTCCTTTGCAAAGTGTTCTGGAAGAAAGCAATAAAACCCATATAAGGCAAGCCTGCTAAGCAGTGTGTGCGCACTGTGCACTGCTTCTTTCCCTGTAACCCCAGAGATTTGGGGTGCTTCTCCTTTTGGAGGTTCACTTTTTGCCTTTCCTTTGCAAAGTGTTCTGGAACAAAGCAATAAAACCCATATAAGGCAAGCCTGCTAAGGAGTGTGTGCACACTGTGCACTGCTTCTTTCCCTGTAACCCCAGAGATTTGGGGTGCGTTTTCTTTTGGAGGTTCACTTTTTGCCTTTCCTTTGCAAAGTGTTCTGGAACAAAGCAATAAAACCCATATAAGGCTTTCCAAGCCTGCAAAGGAGGGAGCTTGAAAATTATAGTTTTCTAACCACGTCTGCTTCCCTGTAAGCGCTGAGCTTACCTCACGCTTCGTTTATAATCCCAAGTCCCCGGGCTGAGTGTTACTGCATCAATTTCAAAGACACACATAGCTTTCCAAAATTAAAAGGGTCCATTGGAAGTAACAGTTTCCAAAGAACGTGTGCATTCCAGCCAGTGCTACCGTCACGCCCAGTTAGACATTCAAGGGAAGGCATTGGCCTCCAGTCTAGGGGGATCACAGAAAGAGGCTCCGTTGATCTCGAGAGCCCGTGTCCAAATTACAAAGGCTCTGTCGGTTGAAATAAACTATTTTAACATACGGAACTGTTTCGGGGAGTTCATCGGCGAGAGCACTGTAATGAAGCATTCATGGGGAATAGGTGGTTCCCGCAAGACTTCGGGGAGAGGCTTGGCCTCGGGAAGAGGAACGAGGGGTGGCACTGGAAGGAAACAAAGGGGTGCTCCTGAGGGCAGTGCTGTGCAAACACAAATGGTGGAAGGGCGTGTTCCCAGTGGGTCGACGTCAGAAAAGGGTTCCCTCCGTGATAAAACCACACCGCCACCCGTATCAGAGGCTGCCACGGATGTCTCTGAATTGGGTCGTGTCGTTGTCCTCGCGCCGGACATAAAAATTAAGAAAGAAATAGATAGGCTTCCCTTAACACTGACTTCATCGGATGATGATGAGGAAGAAGGCAATCCCACTCGTGCCGTTCCCACAGAGGACGTCATGTCGCAACCCACTCCTTCCGCCCCCAGTCCTGTGAGCACCCCACAAAGGCCGCCGGGGGCCCCGCCATTGGGAAGGCCGAGGTCTTTCCTCTGGGACCACTTCGCGGTCCATTCCCAACAGTCTTCCTTGGCTGTGTGCAGGCACTGCGGGATGCATATTAGCAGGGGTAAAGACATGAGGCATTTGTCCACCACTGGCTTGCGGTACCACATGAAGAGACATCATCCTTCAATTCCCTTTGGAGGGGGATCCCTTAGCCCCGCTAGCAGCACCCTGAGCTCTCCTTCTTCTCCGTTACGGTCTGCTGGGAGAGGGTCTCAATTAACCCTGGACCAGTGGGGCCATTCCACTGGAAGGAAGAGAACAGGGGGAACAGTGAGACCCGAGCAGTGAGCACCCCTTTTCCTTGTTGCACAAAAAGAAAACCCCGGCCACCGCTTTTTATTAGATAGGGGCAGGGTGTGTGGTGTGGGGCTCAGGTCACAAGGGAGTGGGACATGAGCTCCCATGTCTTAGGAAGCTGAAATATCACCACCTTATTTTTAGATAGGAGCGGGGGGTTTCCAGTTTCTGCAAATGACCACCATTTTCGCTGATTTCCGGCCACAGCAACAAATATACACAAATAGAAAAGAGGGACTTTCACAGTGAAGAACCCAATTGAACAGGAAGTAAGACTTTCAAAACAGGAACAGGTTTCTTAAAACATAAAAAATAGTATATTATAAAAAGTTATAAAAATTCACCAAAAATCATAGGAGACAGGAAACATTCTGCAATTTGTTGAGCAAAGAGTGTGGAATGTGTTTTCCCACTGTACCAAATTTGATGAGAATAGCTCAAGAAATGAGGGCGGGAGACCCCCAGAAACGTCCCCCCCGGTTTCCTGTTTTTTGGCGATTGCGCATGCGCGTCCGCCATTTTAGAAACATTTTAGAAACATTACGAAATTTCGTAAATATGCAAAAATTTTGGGTGAAACATTTAGAAATAATTTCTACAAGGAAGAGCCGGCACCCCCTACTTTAGAAACGAGAATTGAAACAATTTTTCCATCGACCGGACAACCCTAATAAACAAAGAATACAAGCTAAAACACAATTAAAAACACAACAACACATAAACAATATAACTAAAACAATTAAATACAGCAGAGCAAAAACATCATAAAAATACATCAACCAACATCAGCAACCAGTAACCAGACATGGTGGACATGATCAGATTCGAGAGGGCAGGACAAGGACTTGTGCAAAATGTAGACTATAGGGCCAGAGCTGGGAGCAAAGAACTGAAAAAAATCTAAATCAATGAATTCGGGCTGGGCAGACCTGATCTTATTAAAGAGAATCTCTGTTCCTGTTCTGAAATGCTATCTTACATTTGATTATTCCACCTCTATTCCTATGTGTATAATTTAGTCATTGTTTTACCTTAGCCATCATATTTCATATGTTTCTTTTCATTTTAAATTGCATATATGCAACTTAAAAATATTTCCAAAATATTGTATCCACAATTAATTCAAATAATCTTCTTTTAAAAAGAATCCATGAATACAAAATTCTGGAAATCATGCAATTCAAATCAAATTAATTAATTCCCCAGAGAAAGGCTCCACACTTAATTTGGGGAATTGTCATCTTTATTTCTTTCATATTCACAAAAATGACAAAATGTTATAATACTATTTTTATTCTGGTGGTCAGCTTTTAATGCTATTTTTTTGTAGTAAAAGGAAAATATTCGTAAATTAGGTGAGGTTCCAACAAAGTTTGCTTTGTAGGATGGGACAAATTTAGATTGATATCCCTGTGTAGGGATTCAAAAAATAGCTCAGAATACAATGCAATATTAGCTAATTGTTGTTAACAATAGGAAAAACCGAGATGGAGAATTGTGGATAATAGCTGACTGACTGGAGCACAAAACAGAAGGCCTTCACACTACACTCTTTGTTGTAAGTCTCCCTTGTATAAATTCTCTCTGTAATGTTAATTCTGTGGTTGCATGTAAGCCTACAATTAACATTGCAGTCTTTGGTTAAAAAAACAAACATGGACAAATCATCCTTAAAGGCTTTGGACAAATAAAACATCTGGCTGTGCAGAGCAAGGTCCTGAGGTTAATCACAATACAAGGGCTCATTGCAGATGTGGGCAGCATAAAGTCCATCGTACTGACAGTGATTACCATATCCAGATAAAGATTGGAAAGGCAGCCTGCAACAGTATTTCTAATAGTACTAACAGAAGTGGTGGTAGTAGGAACAGTAGCAGCAACATCAACGGCAAACAATATTTCCTGAGTATTGGGGTTCAAAGTGGCTACAAAGGTTAACAAACACAGGGAAATAAAACACATCTTACAAAAACTAAAATATGTTTTTCTTTAAAAAAAAATTTTTTATTAATTTATCAATCAAAGTGTATAAGTTTACGTTTTCCTCATTTTACAATATCTTAAACATATCATGTTGCATACAATCCGACAGTAAAAAAAATCAAAACATCTTTAAACATATTTCTTATCAGTTTTAGATTTTTCCATTACAACTTTACTACATATCTCTCTACTACACCCTTTTATCTACTTATACATAATATGTTTTTCAACAATATTTAAATAAATCAAACAAACAACAAACAGCATTCCATATAGACATCCTTTACTAGGCTATGACTGATTAAATGCTTGACCAATTTAATTTATATTCTTTTTTTCTCAGCACAGAATTCAAGGCATATTGCATTCATTGTTAAGTCTGCTCCCTCCAGCCTACATGATATGACATTTGATCTGGTGCACAGCTTCTTCTTCATCTTAGCATGCTGTGGCTTCTGCCTCAGTCTTACATTACCTGATATGGAGAGGGAGATAGAAAGACCAAGTGCATGGTGTAGGGCAGATCAAGACATAAACAGCGTAATAAAAATACTAGAAAGTCCTGAAAAGGGTTCAAATCCATAACTGAAAAATTTAGAGCATTTGTAAGGACACCCCTAGCACTGAAGCACTTTTAAAAAAAATGCCAAAACACAGCTGTAAATTATTTCCTTGGGAGAAGAATGCTCCCTTTCTGTCCCTTTGTTCTCTTTTTCTGTGTCCTGATGTGGTCCAGTGTTTATCCTGAATGGACACAAATATTTGCATCAGCACATCTCAATGGGACTGGGTAAAAAAGGAACAAAATTGCTGCATTGTTTGGCTGTGGTTACTACAGTTGGTTCCAATTCACAACCAAGAGGTACTGTGGTCGCCATCCCAGGATGAAACTGGATCCTAGAGTGTTTTTGCACTACACAACAAAACTGGATCATTTTAATCCACCTCCAAAATGCACTATAGTGCCTGTAGAAACACCCAAAGACAAGGAGGGAACCTATTCTCTGTAAGAACAAATATAAATGTATACATGTAATTCTGTCATGTCCATATCTATAATTTACTAGCTTTGCCTGGCCATGCGTTGCTATGGTTCATGGGAATCATTTGTTGGCCAGGTGGAATAGCAGTGAATAGCCTTGCAGCCTCAAAGCCTGGTCGTTTTCTGGAGTAGATTGAGTAGAACCTTCAATCAAAGACCCGCTGTGAAGCCTGGCTACTTCCTTTGTAGGGGAATCCTTGTTTGAGCAGATTGAATTGTACTGAATTGTCTTGCAGCTTAAAAGCCTGGCTGCTTTCTACATAGGGAATCCTTGCTAGGCCAGGTTGAACGGGACGGAGTAGCCTCATGGCTTCAAAGCCTGAGGGTATTTCACCTAGGGGAAATCTTGGTTGGCTAGGTTGAAAAGCACTGAATAGTCTTGCTGCTTGCAAGCCTGGCCACTTTCTATCTTGCAGAATCATTGGTTGGCCAGTTTAAAGTGCAATGAATAGTCTCAGTGTGGCAAGTCTGAATGCTGCAATTAGGCACCTTGATTAGCATTGAATGACCTTGCAGCTTCAAAGCCTGGCTGCTTCCTACCTGGGGGAATCCTCTGTTGGAAAGTGTTAGCTGACCCTGATTGTTTCCTTTCTGGAATTCCCAATTTCTCTGCTTTCAGAGTGTTGCTCTTTATTTACTGTCCTGGTTTTAGAGATTATATTGTTCTGTATTATTATACCACAGTAATTATTTCATTTTATATTTATAATCTTATATTATCTGCTTAGATATGAGGCCCCTTCTACACAGCTGTAATAAAATCCACACTGAAGTGGATTATAGGACAGTGTGGACTCAAGATAATCCAATTCAAAGCAGATAGTATAAGATTATAAATAGGTAATATAGCTGTGTGGAAGGACCTTGAGTCAGGCCTAAGTGCACTCTGCCTCTGCCCTGGGTGCCATTTTGGCTGAAGGAGTTGCTAGGATATGAAGGGGGCGGGGCTTAAAGGCATCAGCGGGGGGGGGGGGGGTTGCTAAAGGCAGCAGAGTCTACCTTTTCTAACTGGCAGTTAAGGGGAGAAAGGCTCTTCCTCGTCCTCTGTAATTTGGACTATTTTTCTATGGGTTTTTTTAATTGAAAGACATTGATGACTATGTCTTTTGTGACCAGATTTGGTGTGATTTGGTTCAGTGGTTTTGTTGCTCACTCCATAGTAAAATGAATATTACATTTTATATATATAGATGCTTTCACCTTATTTACCCTTATAAGGATTGATACCCTGCTGTTCACATCCCGTGAACTGATTGTGAAGTAACCGTGATCAGAGGCTCAGCACTAATGACTCAGAACATGATAACCCAATCCCTTTCCAGCATTGCCTGTTATCCCAAGTGCATTTTTGTTGTTAACTGCCATCAAGTCACATTCGATTTATGGCAAACCCATGAATAAAAGACCTTCAAGTCACCCTGTCATCAACAGCCCTACATACTTCTTTCACTGAATCTACTGGGGTATGTAGAGATTTCTCTCTCCCCCCCCCCCCCTACAGAGATAAACAAATTCACAATTTATACAGGATATGATATGGAAAGTTTTTTTTGTTTGTTTTGTTTTTTGTTTTTTTGTTTTTGCAAGGGATTGAATGTGTGCTTGTGTTAAAGATACCACATTGCACAGTATGCCATAGTCAAGTATTGGTCCTGGGATTTACTTTGAAGAAAGGAGCTACATAGGGGAGATGGGGATAAATGAATTAAAGATTATGTTTATAAGTCACTTCACTCCTCCCTACAGCATTCAATTATTCTGATGCAGAAACCAGTTGAGCCCCAGGCTTGTCTTGAGAAGACAAAAGAAAAGCAATTCCATTCAGAAAGAAATGGTGAGTTATTGATCTCATGCTGCACGTTACATTAAGATTTAGCAGGCACAGCTAACCCCCCTCCTATGGAAAGCAAAGTTTCCCACCAACTTGGTTGAATGATAGGCAACTCTGGGGAAGGTCAAGAGCAGAGGCATCTCAGCTTTCATTGTGGGAGTTCAGGACACATTCTGGGTCACGATGAAAGGTATGTCTGAAAAGCCGCTGATATATGTGCTCCCAGAATATCTTTACCAAATGGCAGACAACCAGTGCATGCACTTTCTCAAGCAGACATTATAGAATGAACTGTAGAACTGGACTTTGTCAATGTTAGATTGATTTTCAGCAGCATCCCTAATACATAAAATTGAAGCCATTTGAATTTTAGCTTCATGTCCAGAAATGGAGAAATATTTCTTTCTTTTTAAGCATTAGGCCAATTTAGAGAATGAGTATATATGAGAAAAATGTGGGCGTCCCAAATATAAATCTTTGATAAATATGAAAATTACTGGCAATCCTTGGGTAATTCACCAGTTACCGGCCTATGTTACCTGTTGTAAGGATCAAGTACCAAGGCAACCCATCCTAAACTCTTTAAAAATAGAAGAAGGTCTGATGGTAAGTTCAAAGTAGGAATGTACAAGCATCCCTTCCATGATCCAAATAGGGGCTTGATCCATGTTGTGTGCTTTAAACTCAATATTTACACGATTCTCCTAATTTGAATTTATATAAGTCATCACAGACTAAAGTATTTTGAATTACATCTCCATATACATGGTTATAAATAGGATCATTGTTCTGCTGATTTTGTTTTTTTGTCAGTTTTCTCATTACTCAAGCATGATTTTTCTCATTTAAATGAGACACTGACACCGAACAGGAAAGGGGACGTCAATGCACCCACATTCTTGAGAGTAAGATATCATCATAATCTTTATAGCAGATGAAGATGCCACCTTGTTGGTCAGAACCATTCATCCAATGAGTGGATTGAGCTATCTGCCTTCAGAGATACACCATAAGAAGCAGCAAATTGTCTTAACCTTCTCTGCTGGAAAAGCCCCCATTACGAGTATGGAGAGCACCTCTAGTTGCAGTACATGAACTCCACAAACCTTTGCCACTCTCATATTATGAATGAGACAGAGGCTGAATGGCAGTGGGGAAGAGGAAGGTGAATGATGGGGAAAATGAAGAGTGAGAATCAATGAAAATACAGCCTGAGGTCCAGGTAGTTTTTAGGACCATTTTCTCTCTTTCAAATTGGCTCTTGTTAGAGATCTTCTGGGGAAACCTTTCTCTGTGTCTATTAACCTTCACAGGTAAACCTGCTGAGAATATTGAGAGGATTGCTCCCTGGCTGTGGAAGTCCTTTCCCAGAGGAATTAGACTGGCACCCCACTTACTGTCTTTCCACAGGCAGGGAAAAGCCTTAATGTTCCTACAGGCATGATTGTTGTTGTTGTTTTTTTTGGGGGGGGGTGTAGTATCATCCAGCCTTGTATAATGTGCAAGACTATTATGTGTTGGTGTTGTTTTTAGTGGTCTCTGTTTTTATCTGGGTTTTATTTCTTTTTGACAGCTTTTTTTTTTTTACTTTTGTACAATGTGAATTCTAATAATGTTTGTTTTATCTGTTGTAACCTATTGATTCCTACATTGAGGAAAAGGGCAGGATATAAATAAATATAGCTATATCAACATCATAATCATCATCATCACCCAACATTTCAATATGAGAATGAACAAAGAGCAGGAGCAATTGCAATCCTACAGGGAAAGAACACACAAGTAGTAATGTTTCTGCTCCAGCTTAAATATCTGGAGAACATTGACCATAGCTGTCTTGTGTGGGTGAAACTCCAGCTTCTCCCTTTCTCAGTCTTCCCAAAAAATCAAAGTTGTCACTCTGTAAGAGGCACTGGAACAAGAAATGCCTTGCATTATTGTCCTTGTCAAGTCTAACTTGTAGAACATAAGAAAATCAACTGAGCACTAAAGTAATCTTGTCTTATTATAAAGGTTAAAGATTTTCCCCTGATGTTAAGTCCAGTCATGTCTGACTCTGGGGGTTGATGCTCATCTCCATTTCTAAGCTGAAGAGCCGGCTTTGTCTGTAGACACCTCCAAGGTCATGTGGCTGGCATGACTGCATGGAGCGCCGTTACCTTCCTGCCGGAGTGGTACCTATTGATCTACTCACATTGGCATGTTTTTGAACTGCTAGGTTGGCAGAAGCTGGAGCTAACAGCGGGTGCTCACTCCGCTCCCGGGATTTGAACCTGTGACCTTTTGGTCTGCAAGTTCAGCAGCTCGGTGCTTTAACACACTTTACTACCGGGGTTCCTTGTCTTATTATAGGTAGAACTAATTCTTCCCATATCGTCCACCATTGTATGCATGTTTTCTTCAGGCTTCAACTGGACATAATGATTTATAGTTTCCATTGAATATGCTATTTGATAACTACAGGAATAAATTTATTTATTATTTATTTATTTACAGTATTTATATTCCGCCCTTCTCATCCCAAAGGGGACTCAGGGCGGATCACATTACACATATAAGGCAAACATTCAATGCCTTGACATAGAACAAAGACAAAGACAAAGCTGGCCTCGAACTCATGACCTCTTGGTCAGAGTGATTGGTCTCAGCTGGCTGCAGCTGGCTGCTCACCAGCTTGCGCCACCGCCCGCTGGATATGGCGCATCCACTTCTTTTACATGAGTTGCAGCAGGAATTGACTGTAGTCTGATTATACACAGTAGTTTAAATAATGTGAAGCAAACTATCATTGTCTTCATTGACAAAAAAATTGATTTCCCAAAATCAATTAGGCAATTCTCATGGAAGAAGATGTTTCATTTGTACTTTGATATTGTTTTCAAGTAAGAAAAAAATGGTTTAAAAGGGGCACAGTCAGAGAAATGAAGAATTAACAAAGGAAAAGATAATGATAGGAAACATGAGTATCATGTTACATCTGTATCATTCCAGAGGTGAATTGCTAAGAATCCCCATAGCAATACCACACTTACAGCCATGACGTTACAAGTCCATGTGAATTCACTTTTCTAGAATATTATTATATTCTCAAACAGATTATTATTAAGGAATTTTCTAAATGATTTCAGAAAAAAAAACCCATTTGGGTTGCAGGGTGCTGACAAGGACAAGCATTTTCTTTATATTATTAATAGTCATGTGCACTATTAATAGTATTTGTTTCTTTTGTTTAATTTATTGTTTTGTTCCCTTTGTTTCATTCGTTTTGCACAAAATGGTAATGCCCCCTAAGATACAGAAATAGGCCCAAAAACTCGAATGGTTACCATCTATTAGGTTTTATTTTCAGTCCCCTCACACGTCAACTGAGGATTGCCATGTACTATTTATTTACCTCTGAGCCCTGCCTATTGGGCCAATAGGAGGATAAGAATGCCTTGCCTGCTGCCTGCCTCGCCTTGCCCTCTGCCACTCTGCAGACGGGAAAGAATCATAGAAATGCTGGTATCTTAACTCCTATCTTTAACCTCAGGTCTCATCTGCATATCGAGAGGGAAACATTTCAGAATCAGTGGTATCTTAAGCCCTATCTTTAACCTCAGGTCTCCTCTGATATTGAGAAGAAAATTTCTCAGAATCATTGGTATCTAAAGCCCTTAAGTTAGAGGGCAGGACCAGCGGGGAAAGAGGAAATGTTTTTAAGGAGATTTTATTTATAGAAAGAAAAAAAATCCCTAAAGTTTGGGGGATAACCCAAACCTTGTAAGGGTTGGAGGGCTAAAAGTGGTAGATATTCCCTCCATGTGTGGCGATGTTCACCCCTCTAGCCCTAAAACGGAGGGGAAGGGGAACCTGGGCAGTCTGCCCATTGCCACCAATGGGATGAAAGTATTCATATTTTTTGATCGCGGAACGGAAAAGTTCATTCAGATGAGTGCCGGTTTCAGAAGTGGCAGACGGAAATGGAAACAGGGCCATATAAATGGGACAAACAGAAACGGATAGTGATTTTATACAAATGCATGAGACTAATTATTAGTACTGTATTCCAGCACATCCCCAAAGGATTTTTAAACATCTGATATTGTGAACAATTAATAACCTTCCTCATAATTTTAGATATAATACAAGGTGATGTGAGGGGGCCTCCTACAGCACTTAGAGCCAATAGAAAATTAAAACCCTGTATGCTCAGAGCTCAACAAACAAAGCAGCCACTTACTAACTTTATTTTTACCCCAATTTCTCATGGATATAGGAACTCAAGGTGGCTAACAACAACATGACACAATACAATAAAAACAAAGCAGATGCATACAAATATACATACTTTTTTTTTTACAAAAACAAATCTTTTGGGTCAAAAGCATAGAATTATTAAAATACATTTAAAACTACACTGCAAACTACACCACCCCCTATAATCCCACTCATACTTAGATTGACCTAGAATGTTCTGCATGGCTACATCACATGATTAAGGGTACTTCTACACAGAACATTTAAGTCAGTGTGGGGTTGCATCAGTCTGTGGATGCTTACACAATGCATGCAGGCAGATGTGACCTGGGGAAAGCTGTTTGATGTGGTTGCACCATGGATTAAAAACACACCCAGGGGAAAGTCTGAATCCTAAAGCAGGATTTAGGTATTCCCCTGTGTTTGGAAAGTGCAGACACTCACCCCCGATTATTATGCACAATCTGGAGTGGGTGTCTTGACAGCAATCCTGTGCTTCCCAGTTTAGGCAACCCAGGGAGATGGGGAAGCTGTTTCCTTTGTGCCCTCTCCCCACACCTTTTTTCTACTCAAAAAAGAGACATATCCACTATAGTGTATCTCTGTTTCCTGGTCTCTTGCAATGTGACTAACAAAAGAGCTTGGGAAAAAGCAAGAGGGGGACTTGTTTAAATACAACTTTCCAGATACCTCAGTATCTTTCCAGATCACTCAGTATGGATAATGAGTACACTGGTGAAGAAATCCAATGGTTATAGTCTGAAGAAATAAATTGCCCAAATTCTATATCCAAAATTGCCCAAAATCTAACCATCAAGTTAGATTATGTACATTGGAACTCCAAAGCAACTGTGCTTGAAATAAAATATACAAAAGCTGGCCATTGGGAGTTACTTGATATATTGCACTCACAATATTTTATTCCTTTAAAAAAGCACAATTGTTAACTAGAGGTTAAATCAAAGTAATTAGAGGTGAATTTCCTTGTGTTCAGTCTTCTGTATTATTTCCTATCTGCTACATTGCTTTGTTTTACTGTTTTGAATGTTCTTTTTATTCATGGTTTCATGTAGCTTTATTCCAAGTTCAAAAAATGTAAAAATAAATTGCCTGTAGGCTTATGCTCTCTTTAACTCCACACACTGACCTCTTCTTTTTCTGCTAGCAGGGAATTCAAGCAGCTTGTTGGTATAAATTCTTTTCTTTTCTTATTCAGAGTCAGTTTGTCATTTGAACTCATCTCTGTGTAAACTTATGGCTTTTTTTAAAGGGAGGTAGATAAAATCCAAATAAGTTACAAGAAAATCTTCAATGAATATTTTGATGACACCTCATATAAAATGATTTGTAACATGATGTGAAACCACAAATCATGCTTTTCTGTTCCAAGAGTTAGAATTGGGGGGAAAAGTGACAAAATAGATTGTTTTAGGGTTAATTTAGAAACACATACTATGTTGCAATGACCCCTCTTCCCCAATTTTCTATTCTCCCTATTTGTGTCCCTTTTACTACCTAGTTGTTTAGTAATGGCATAGCTACTGAAGAACTTTGAACAAGCTGCTTTGGGAAGTTAAAGATATGTGGCTCTTAATTTTTAGAATTTGTAAAAAAATATTCTAGAGAAGCAAAAGTGGATTTTCTCCACTTTTAGAAGTCCGACAATAGAGGGCTCCAGATGTTGGAGGGATCAAAGGACTAAAACAAACTCAATGAGCTACATTCTCTACATTTATTTCAGTGAAAAATGAGTGTTTGTGAAACTAGTGCATAAATATTGTCTGAAAAATAATAAAGTTTTCCAATGTGAACAAGTGCCATTAATAGGGTTGATGTTGGAGAAACAGTGAAGAAGATTTTCCAGGAACTGTGTGAGAAATTGAGCTGCCCGGAGATAAAGGGTGAGACATAAACATTTGAATAAATAAAACAAAATAAATATTTGAATAAACTTTTGAAAACATATTCCACTGTGTCAGATTTTTTCCCCTAAGCAGCTCTTTGAATGGCTATTACAATATTTAAATTCTCCAAACACATAGAAAGGGTATGATTTTGTAAGTCTTTGATCCAAACAAACATCCCATTATCCTTATGCTACTGTAATTTGAGCTCAACTCTTGAATTTGAATTTCTCCAGGAAAAGTTGCTCCCTTGATAGCTAGTGTAATATTTTGAGGGTCCAAATAAGGCAATTTAATTTCATCTGCACACTTAGGTTTCTAAGACAATATGGGCAAACCTCTGACCATCCAAATATGTTTGAATATTCATGGAACCCGCTGATGGTGAACTTTGCTTTGCATAACAATGAATGAAAGACATTTTACTGTAATAATGAACAACAATCTAGTTATGTTAATTGAACAATCCTTTGTCACTTACATTGACCATTTCTAGGTAAACTGCAACAGTAGAATATCAATACAGATAGAAGAATGCAAACATAATTGAATAATTACAGCAAATACGTCCACAGAAATAGCTGTTTGCTGACATTCTACTGTATAAAAATGAAAGGCACAAATTAGATGAATAAATTATTATGAATTATTCACTTGGCTCTAATAACAGGCCTGTCTTGTCAGATTTCAGGCTACAGCCTGGGAAAATTACCTGGACTAATAGGATTTGTGATACCTCATTGAACTCCATTTCTGCTGCTCCAATCAGCTTCCTTCTATTTGTATTATCTCTTCAGTGTAGCTTGGGCTTTGAAATTCTTTGACAGTGCAACTTTTAATATTATTGGACTGGTAGTTGGGAGTTGCACTACCCACAGGATTCAATTCCACATTTCAGAAAACAGCCCATCTCAGGTTGATTTAATAGATGTCTCCTCGGTTCAGATACAAGTCCAAATTTCAATTCTCTCTGAAAATTCAAATGTCCATATTGACTATCACTCTAATGCAAAAGCAGCTTTAGATTTTTTGTGTTCAGTTGGATTAAAACTGTGGGTGCTGTTTACCTCTGCTAAACGTTCAGGCAATTGGGTGAAGCATGCTTTGCATTATACATCTTTCAAAGATAGATAGTAGAAATAGACAGATAGAATTTCTCCCCGCCAGGGTTACCCATTCTGTGAGGGTAGGGGCGATTGATATGAGAATAGCATTTACCATAGAGGTTTTCCTGTCCAAAAACCTGCAAAATGCAGTATTAGAAGTTAAAAAGATATAAAGTTAAGATTAATGAAGATAATATTAATATTTTATGATAAGTTGGGCAGAACAGTCATATATACACAGTTGGAACCATAGTCTGGAAATCACTTTTCTAGTGTTTCAACAAAAACCTATATTTTCCATTATCTAGCCAGTGACATACCTTTTGTGCCATGGTAGCTGTAATGGATCTGGCCTACCTTATAAGGTTGGTAAGTGACCCACCTCACAGGATTGGTGTGCGGCCATTTTGTAAACCTGGCTTGCAACGGCTCAGCAGAGCAAGGGGGAGGAGCAGTCAAGTACCATTATCATAGGTGCAAACTGATTGGCTGAATGCAAATGAGAAGTTGCTTAGCAACTAGAGATGGGCAGAGCCAAAGTGACAGTTGAGCCAGGGAGGCAGAACATTCTTTTTCAGTTAGGGCTTGGAATCCAGTCAGTGAGCAGTTAGAGTTTGAAAGTCAGTGAGCAGATAGGAGTTCAGTCAGTTGGGAACTGTGTTTTGAGAAGAAAGCCTCTTTGTGGAAATATAGAGAAAGTCTTTAAGAAAAAAAGGGCTTATACCTATATTTGAGAGTTCTATAGTTTAGAGCATTACTGTTTAAATCCTAGGAGAAGTGGATTTAAAAGTAAATTGTCCTGTTTGTGTTTCCTTGGTGAAGAAACATATGTACACAGAAACCAAGATATAAGAACATCAATTGAAGTGAAAGCATTAGCCTTTAATGAAACCACTAAGTATCTGTACTATTCAATGTTAATGAAACTATCACACATATTTATTGTTCAAACTACCAATAAACAACCATATCTTGTTTCTTCTCACACAAAGTGTCACTTGTCTTTCTCTCAACATCCCAATATAGAAGAAGCTCCTGAATAAAGCATTGGTGGCAGCATTTATTTAAGTAATGGGTTGGAATCCTATACATAGTTGGTGGCAGCAGAAATAGAAACCCCTGCAATTCTGACAATGTGAGAAAGTCCTCCCTATAGTATATTGCTGAAAAAACCCCATCCTCTATAGTAGCTATTATTGTCTGTTGATTTATAAAACTGTCCTTATGAAGTCTACACAATAAGACTTTAGTGGATGGATTGATGGATGGACAGAGGCAGATGGATAAAGCACCAAGCATTTCCCAGGAAGCATCCAATGCTTTACATTCTTTATCATTGGCTTGGCTCTGTAATTTGTTACTTCATAATCTAGAACATAGGAATTGATTTCTCTAGTGAAACAATTCCCTAGAAACTAAAGCTGTCAGTTACAAAATTATATCCTCCAGAATCCTTGGCCCCACTGTTTTGCCCCTCTCCTAGTGTTTTTCATATGGAGAGCTAGGAATAAATATATAATTTTTTGAAATATGCTATTAGTTCCTTTCTGTCCATCCCATTGCACATCACTAATAGATCTTCAAGTCTGATCAGATTCAAATTTGATCTTTGTCTGAAGAATCATGCTTTAATTAGGATATTTTCTGCATCTGTCTAAATCACTTCAATTAATTAATTACTTGTGACAGTAAGCACTTTCAAGTAAGACATGCATAAATTTTAAAACATATCTCTTTTCATTTCAACTCCACTCCCTACTGGAATGTGGATACTGAGAATATTTCTGAAACTGAATTTCACCCTTGGGTACCTCACCCTTGTGAAGACGATAGAGGTTTACTGCCAGTCAGACTCTACACTCATTTTCCTAGCACCATGGCCCTCAATAGCTACAGCAGGTCTTACAAAAAGGCTATAATGTTTTATGTCTAGTTTTATCTGCTAACAAACAGCTTTTCTTCCTTCCATTTTATTGTTGTTATCTGCTTCCATTCTATCACAGGATTCCCTATACCAGTGGATCTTATTTACTTCATTTTTATCCCACTCAAGGCAGCTTACAAACATTAAAGTACATCTCAACAAAATATCAACGAACATGAGCAATTAAAACACATATCAATCAATTAAACATATTATAACCAATTAAATACCAAATCATTATCTCATAACCAAATCATTTTCCAAAATCCATAGTCCATTATTCAAGCTGTTAAAGTCTCATTCTGTAGTTTCCTATTCACCAAATACTTGCGAGAAAAGCCAGGTTTTAAGTTTTTCCTAACAACCAGTAGGGATGGGGCCTTTCTGAGAGGGAGAGAGTTCCACAGCCAAGGGGCCACCACTGAGAAGGCCCTGTCTCTTGACCCAACCAGTCACGCTTGCGAAGAGGTTGGGGCTGAGAGCAGGGCCTCCCCAGTCAATCTTAAAGTTCTTATAGGCTCATAGAAGGAGATGTGTTCAGCCAGGTAAGTTGAACCAGAACCATATAGGGCTTTATAGACAAAGACCAGCACATTGAATTGGGATTGGTAGCAGACTGGCAGCCAGTGGAGCTGACGTAAGAGAGGAGTAGTATGCTCCCTATACACTGCCCGAGTTAGAAATCTGGCTGCTACCCATTGGACTAATTGAAACTTCCAGGTGGTCTTCAAATGCAACCCCATGTAGAACATGTTGTAGTAGTCTATACAAGATGTAACAAGAGCACCACCGTGGCCAAGCCTGACTTCCCAAGGTATAGGCGTAACTGGCACACAAGTTTTAATTATGCAAAAGTTCCCCTGGCTACTGCTGAAACCTGAAGTTCCAGGCTCAGTGATGAGTCCAGGAGAACTCCCAAACTGCAACGTTCAGCTGGATGTTGCTCTTAATAAAACATGTTACATTATCACAGGACGTCTATACCCCACACCACTGGAGAAATAATACTAAGCCGGTAATGCACCACCTGACATCCGTTGGGAAGTAACAGTCAACAATGAAACTGGCGTGAGCCTTAAGATACTCAGGAGAGGCCCTCCTCTCGCTCCCACCACCATCTCAGGCACGGTTGGTGAGGACGAAGGAGAGGGCCTTCTCGGTGGTGGCTCCCTGGCTCTGGAATGCCCTCCCTAGAGAGATTAGGCAAGCCTCCACTTTACTCTCATTCCGTAAAGAGCTGAAAACCTGGTTGGTGGTTTAAGCAAATTTTTGAATAGATCCCTTAAACCTTTCAGCTATGCCCTTGTTTAGCTTTTTATCCACCCTTCCCCACCTGTTATTGGAATACCTGGACAATTAGCACTTTATAGTTGGCCATTCCAATGCTACATCTTGGCCACTGTATTTGGACTCATTGATGGAGTTCTGTAATTAGGTTTTAAATGGTAGATTACGTGCTATCTTGATTATTTGTTATGCACATCTGTTATTGTGTCTAATGTTTTAAATTGCTGTATTTTAACTGACTGTATGTTTTTTTTTTAATGTTGGAAACCACTCTGAGTCCCTTGAGAAGATAGGGCAGTATATAAATGAAGTTTTATTTATTTATTATAAGGCAATGAAATATCTGGCCCACCCCGTTTGGATATTAGCCAGCACGCCAATGCCTTAAATCAAGAAATAGTTTTCTAAGATCTACAGAGATATTTGCAGGAACACCGCAGCAAATGAGAGTCCAAAAGTAGCAGGCTAAAACTTGGAACCTCAAACCATGGCTGATACCGAATGAGAGACTCCCTCCTGGTCACACAGAAGACTGGGCACTGAACAGACTGCACTCTGGCACCACAAGATGCAGAGCCAACCTTAAGAAATGAGGCCACAAAGTTGAGTCCACGACATATGAGTGTGGAAAACAGCAAACCACAGACCACCTATTACAATGTAGTCTGAGCCCTGCCACATGCACAATGGAGGACCTTCTTATAGCAACACCTGAAATACTTCAGGTGGCCAGCTACTGGTCAAAGAACATTTAGTATAATGCCAAGGTTTTTTTTTTTAATTTTGTGTTTCAAATAAATTACAACTGTATCCACGGTTCGCTTCTAACGTGATAAATAAATATTTTGGGAGAATCTAAAGGAAGCATTGACCCCCTTTACTGCAATGCTTTTTGATTGCCTGGGCAAAATGGTGGCAATAGCTGGCCTCCTGAGGTCTTGCTGACACTTTCCTCTCTTTTCAAAATGACCCTCAACTTATCCATGAGTCAAATCAAAATTCATGATTTTGCCCCCCGCCCCTTCCCCCTTTCCCCCCTTAACTTTTACAAGAGGTCAATGTATGCATGGATATATATAATATAATAAATAAAAACTAATTTAATAAAATATTTTAAAGTATTTATCTTTTTTTGTCACCCAAAATGATATTGAAACTGTCATTTTATTGATCTCTCTTTCACAGCTGGACATTATGCCTTTAATCTATTGTCTAGTTGGATCCTGAGGTTTAATACTCCCCTACTTATGTGAAGCAGACCTACATACTTACTTATCCGAAAGTTAACACAGAAAAGAAAACCTCTCTCTTACAATAATAATAATAATAATAATTTTATTCTTATATCCCGCCCCATCTCCCCGGAGGGACTCGGGGCGGCTTACATGGGGCCATGCCCAGACACGACAGCACAAATCAGATAAAACATTAAACCGAGCAGTAAAACTTCAACATGATTAAAAACAGTCATAAAAGTCAATATACACAATAATATTAAAATAATATTACAACCAGACACTATACCTTTAATATATTGACTACTTTGACCCTTGTATTGTTTGGCTTTAGATTTTGTTTAGTTTTGTTCTTCTTTCTTTTCTTTTGTGCTTGGGTTTCATGCTGGGTGTGTTGCCTCAGGCCAAGAATTAAAATCTTGCATGATGACATACATTACCAGTGCAAACCATTTATGTAATCCAATTACCCTTGTGAGGCCATTTAAAAGATTACAGGGAGTAAAGTAGAACAAATAGAGTGTTTGGCTGATATAGAAATAGCCTGCCATTTGAAAGAAGAAGAGAAAACAAAACAAAATTGTTCTGGAAGGTACGTGCGGCAGATTTCATCAAAGCATCATCATAGGGTAGTGAAAAGGATGTTTGCTTCTAAATGCCAGCTGTCAGAAAGAACCATACATAATTAGGTAACAAGCAAAGAGCACTCCTTGCAAAATGCTCAATCGCTCCAGATGAGCTTTTGCTGCTTCAGGGGCCTCCATGTTTGGTGGAAATAGGATCTACAAGCACCAATTGTTCTCCTGGGTCATCTGCACTTGATCTTATTTTGTTTAAGCCCAAGCACAAGAAGGGAGGACTCTTTAACCGAATAAGGAACATGGCTTTATTTTAGAACAGAAGGCTCAATGGTTCACTTGACCTTCTGCTGTCCTGTTTTCTGTTGGTATTCCATTTGATTTTTTTTATTTTTGAAAAGTTAATTCATCTATCCAGGGCCAGAGCTTTGAATATTTACCACTTGAAAATCTGGATTTAACTGTAGTGCATTTGATCATGCTCCTGTCAAATTAGAAAGGCGTTTTTCCAGAGAGTGTAATCACTCTTACTACTTATACAACAGGCAAGAACAACAGTGTCCTCTCCACTGGACATGGCTACACATTTTTCTTTTTGAAGAACTTATCAACATGCACAAATTTTTCATGTTTCAGCTGAACAAAGGAGTGTTTCAGGTGTGCACACAGTGGTAGCCAATATGGGCAATTTTCTCCACATATATGTGTGCAAAATGATTGCAGCAGACACTGAAACCAGCCACATCAGTGTGTGCTTAGCCTTGCATTTTTCCTGTTTCATAGCTTGGCTCTCCAACTTGATCAGTCCTCTATGCCACTCTTGTTGTGATGGCAGAATGACAACTGGGACTCTCAACATCTAATCTTGAATACTAGGGACCTCATCATATGTGCCACTGGAAACACCAAAGGTCGTGGCAAATCCGGAGGTGCCCGGTGGGGGGTAGGGGCGGGGAACCCGTCGACCCACATCCCACATTGCCCAACCTACCCTAGGCTCCATCTAACAGGGGGAAGCATCCACTGCTGCACCATGGGAAGCCTCACATTTTGCCACTGCTGCAACATAAGCAGGTTCCTCTTCTCTTTTGCAATGGAGCCCCATTGGAAGTAGATGTACATTGTGGGATGGGAGCCGGCAGGCTCCATTACAAAACTGAAGAGGAACTGGCATATGCCGCCAAATTTTAACTCATCTGATGAGGTTGTAAAACATGTAAATTAGCACTTTTCAACAATGATAACATTCTTATAATGAGTGGAAGGAGAGAAATGCTTCCTTTGCTCCTTGAGATTCTTTTCCCTCACAGATTGGGTGTATGTTTGTTTTCTAGCATGATTAGTTTCTTGCAAGTAGAATAAGACGTACTGGGGCTCAAGTCTACATCAAATCTCATTATTTCTTGATGTCCCCTTCCTAACCACTGATCCCCCCCCCCTTAGTTATCCCCACTGTATCAACTATTTACTGTCCTGGTTTTGACTAGATTCAGATAAGTTCAGCCAATGGCAGCCAAAAGACCATCTTGATTACGAAGCCACTTGGAAACAAAGGAGGCAGCTCCAAATTTAGTGATCCAGCATGATTACCAGTTGTCTTCTTGGTGATCCTGGATTGACACTTCCTGAACATTCTATCAGGAATGATGTTTCCAAGTGTCCCAAGATAGGTTTGTAGTCAGCAAGATGTACTAGCAGAATTAAAGTGGGCACAACCTGCTTTCCTTTTCTTTAAAATGTACTTATGATTCAGTGTTAAGAAAATAAATATATAGATAAAACTGAACTTTTGGTAGAAGATAATACATGTATAGAAAACATAAAAGATATTGCTCCAGATCAAGCACTGTCCTAAACTCTGGATGCAGGATATTCTGGTTTCTAGAAGAAAATAACTGTGGGAAATGGAAAGTAAAGTGAAATGCTTATCAAGTACATTTTGGAACAGTTTTTTTCTGTTCAGCTTTTGTAGGAAAGGAAAAAAAGCTGCAGCTTAACTAGAAATGTGGTAATTTCTGTAATGTTCACATATAATCATAAGATTCTAAGAGTCTTATCTTAGGATAATTGACATTGCTAAATAAATATATTTTATCCTCTGTTCTCACTGAAGTCTTTTCAATTGCTCCCCATGTCTATTCATTCATTTGCAGTTCTCTGTTCTTGTTACACTTTCAAGATGAGTTCAAAGTATCACATTTCTGAAGCTCAATCCATCATGTTGTAATTCTCTGCCAACCAGTATAAGACCAGGAAGTGGTACAAAATAAATCCATGTTCATAGAGAAAAGGGAAAAAAGATTATAAATGAGAAATATCCAAAACGAATCCATTCTCATGACAGACCTTGGCACTATAATGAGAAATGAAAGTAGAATAAAAATCCCAAAACCCTCATAATCAAAGATGTAATGAGAATTAGTAGGACTATAAAAAAGAAAATTCCCACAAGATTGAACAGCTTCTGTTTAGTGAGGTCTTTGTCAAATGCTGAATTTATTTTTAAAAAACACCAGTTATTTTATTTTGTGTTTTAAACCTGTCTCTGTGTTTTTAATATATGCATTTTAAATGGATTTTGTTTTTATCTATTATATCGTTATCTATTGTATTTCTGCTGTAACTCACCTCAAACCTTTAAATAGGTGAATAAGAAATTAAAAGTATTATTATTATATGTTCTCAGTACTATTTTCAAGACAAAAATAATAAAATATCTTAATTACCCGAAAGTTCCTTATCCACATTCATGCATAAACAAAGATAACACATGAATACTGTTCCCTTCACCCATGGGGAGAGGTGGATAAAATGAGGATAACAACAACAAAGGTTTTCTATTCAGTCACTTCAGGGGGTGTTGGATGAGATGTACATGTATTCTGACTTCAGACCTGGTTATGGGAAGGAGACAATTTTAGTCACTTTTACTCATGTCCTACACAGAGAACTGAATAGAGGGTGTTGGTTCTGCTGGAGGGATGATGGAAGCTGAGCAGGCAACTTGGCAAATAAATATTCAGAATGTATACTGCTATAGACAATTAACCAGTCTTAAATCTCTTCTTTTTTAAAATAGTACATTGTTCCCAAACCCATACTATTCAGGTGTAAATGCTAAATATTAAGAGTTCCCTCTCCCATTTTTAACCAAATCTATACAGCCAAATGTCCAGAGAGAGAGAAGGGGAGATTTTGCTGCAATCTATTCTGGAGTAAAAAGAGCCCAACCTTTAGATAGGAATAAAACATTTCTATTTGTGCTGGGAATTGCCTCTGTGTATTCCATTAAACAGGCAATGTTGTCTGCTTTGTTTTTTATTTGTTTGTTTTTTAAATAGAACTTCAGCAACAGTTGCAGCAATCAGTGGGAATATTTCTTCCATCTGTTTCCTTCCATTGTAGACTATAACTCAATTGTGATATGAAGGGCTGAGTTATAATGTGGTATATATGGGTGGCACTAGATATGGGAAGTCTAGTCAAACTGCTCTGCATCTTTCTATGCATTCTACTCTCTTATCCAGTTATTGTGTTAAATAACCAAAGGACAACAAGTTTGGTATGATCTAGGTTAATGAACACTTCTCAGCACTGAAAATGATGCACAAGATTATCAGGAACAATTTTGTAGTGCTGAATACATTCATAGCATGTATGGCAATCTACAAGATTATTCCATTAATGACAATGAATTCATTGGATCTGAATTGAAGAAAGGAAGGAAAGGCATTCTTGAAACAATATGAAGATTTGCTGAAGGAAATAAGAATGCTCAAAACTTTTATAAATCAGCATGATCTGAGTGTATGTATGTTTAAGAGCAATTGATACCTTTAGGTCTTAAACATTCTTAATACCCTCTTGAGTATACCTAAACAGAACCATAAACAACCAGAAGTTCATAATACTTCTTATAGTTGTGGCGTACAAAGAATTCTATTGTTGCCTAAGTGGAACTTTAATGTACAGTTTTAAACAGTGGAAATTCCATGAGCCATTACATGCACATTTTAAGATTAATCAAGCCATATCCAGAAAAACCATTTATGAAAGGCAGCTAACAAAAGCATTTGACCCTGTTTGTTGCTTTTTTTGTGAATGCATACAATGCATTTGTACATGTGTTTATTTTTTAAAGTCACTTTTAAGTATTTTTGGAAGGCATTTTACTAGCTTGAAGCACAAAACTCCAAGAATATGTATCTATCAGCCAAAAATGCCTAATTACCTCTTTACAGAGGAAGGTTGGTTAAAAGAAAATCTACTAAGTTGAAATATGGTGTTGAAGAAGGGAAGAACTTCCTCACTGTGAGGGCTGTTCGGCAGTGGAACTCTCTCCCCCAGACTGTGGTGGAGGCTCCTTCTTTGGAAACTTTTAAGCAGAGGCTGTATGGCCATCTGTCGGGGGTGCTTTGAATGCGATTTCCTGCTTCTTGGCAGGGGGTTGGACTGGATGGCCCATGAGGTCTTTTCCAACTCTACTATTCTATGATTCTATGATTCTATGATTCTACAGATACTGTGGACAGTTAAAAAGACAAATGAGTCCTAGAGCAAATCAAGCTTGAATTCTCCCTAGAAGCCAAGATGACTAAACTGTTGTACTTTGAATGCATCATGAGAATACATGATTTACTAGAAAAAAAAAACCAATAATCTAATATATAAAAATGTAGTGTGCATTTTCCCCATAGAGTAAACAACAAAACCACTGAACCAAATCACACCAAATTTGGCCACAAAAGTCATAGTCATCCCATCTATGTCTTTCAATAAAAAACCCTAGAAAAATAAAGTCAAAATTACAGAGGACGAGGAAGAGCCATTCTCCCCCTGGCTGCCAGTCAGGAGGATAGGCCTTGCTCCCTTTAGGCCTCACTCATTTTGTGTCCTAGCAACCCCCTCAGCCACAATGGCTGAGGATTCACTTAGGCCTCTTCCACACTGCCTATAAAATACAGATTATCTGTTTTGAACTGGATTATATGGCAGTGTAGATTCAAGGTCCTTCCACACAGCTATATAACTCAGAATGCCAAGGCCCATAATCCACAATATCTGCTTTGAACTGGATTATCTTGAGTCCACACTGCCATATAATCAAGTTCCAAGTGGATTTTATACAGTTGTCTAAAAGGGGCCTCATATAATCCAATTCAAAGCAAATAATACAAGATTATAAATATAATATATAAAAATTACTGTGGTATAATAAAACAGAACAATATAATCTTTCAAATCAGGATAGTAAATAAAGAACAATACTCTGAAAACTCTGAAAATTTATATGTTTTTAATGCTTTTTAATGTTTGTATAATGTATTTTTACTGATTACTGTTAATGGTTTTAAATGTGTTGTTAATTTTATTGATTGTTTGGCATTGAATCTTGCCAGGTATTGTAAGCCGCCTTGCGTCCCCTCGGGTGAGAAATGTGGGGTAAAAATGTTGTAAATAAATAAATTGTAAATAAAACAGGGAAATTCCAGACAGGAAACAATCAGGGCCAGCTAACATCTCCCAACAAAGGATTCCCCCAGGCAGGGAGTATCCAGGCTTTGAAGCTGCAAGGCCATTAAACGCTAATTGCCCTCTTTCTCTGCACACCTTCCACCTCAGACTTATTATTATTATTATTATTACAATTATTATTATCTAGTTGCTGTGAACCATGAAAATGAATAAAACCAGGCACCTAGCATTACAAAATTCTACAACCAGGACAGTAAACAAAGAACCACACTCAGAAAACAGGGAAATACCAGACAGGAAACAATCAGGGCCAGCTAACACATCCCAAAAAAGGATTTCCCCAGGGAGGAAACACCCATGCTTTGAAGCCGTATGGTCATTCAGTGTTAATCAAGTTGACTAATTACAACATCCATACTTGTGTCCATAAACAAAAACCCACTTAGGGCTATGACACAGCAATGCATGGCCGGCACAGCTAGTATTTGATAAAGTAGACAGCAGTAGAAAAAGAGGAAGATTGTACAAGCAGTCACTGAGTTATGGACAAGATGATGATAATAATAATGATGCCTTTTCTCATGGCTACATCACTAGATCAGCTGTCAAAATTTAAGTCACAAGTGAAGACCTGTCTCTTTAGCAGCCTACCCAGACAGTTTTAATGGCGAATTTTAAACTAATTCTATGATTAATTTTTGTTTTGTCTATTATAATATATATTGCATGGAAATATGTTTTAATATGTGTATTTTATGGAGTGTTTTAAATTATTATGTGTTTTGATTGTGTGTTTTAGCTATGTTGCAACCCGCTTCGAGCCGTAAGGAGATATGGGTGAGAAATAAATTATTATTATTATTTTATTATGACACAGCAAACAAGATAGATATGCTGGATTTCATATCACAAAATCACAAGTCGAACATTATTATTATTATATTTAAAACATGCATTCATCTATTTTTTTTAATAACGGCGCTCCATGCAGTCATGCCGGCCACATGACCTTGGAGGGGTCTGCGGACAACGGTGGCTCTTCGGCTTAGAAATGGAGATGAGCACCAACCCCCAGAGTCAGACATGACTGGACTTAACGTCAGGGGAAACCTTTACTTTTACCTTTACACATATTAAAACATATTTCTACAAAATATATATTAAAATACACAGAACAAAGATTAAACATAAGACACAAGTTTAAAATTTATGATTAAAATAGGTTCTATAGGTTTGTTCTTAAGTTGAATTTAAATATAAGTTGGAACAGGTACATTTTAAGTGTAACCCTATCCACTTTTATTTTAGTTTTGGACAGCAAAGAGAAGTTTAAACGACCCTATAACGTTTGTTTTGCTGCCTCTGCCCCATTTAGAAAATTTCACCTCATTTTCTGTCCCTGTGGCAATTGGAATTTGAAAATTTTGACAGGGAAACAAGGATTGGTGATAAAGCTTCAATGGAAATACGTTTTCCCCATGATAACTCTTACATGAGTGAATTTCCCATCCTGGGAGTAGATTTCCTCTCATTTCCTGTTGTGTCAGCCCTGTTTGTAACTCGAAATTGTATGTAAGTTGGATGTTTGTAACTTGGGGACTGCCTATATTACAGACAGACAGATTCAAGCAAGCAAGCCACATTTTTTAGTCTGAAAGACCTGGATTAAAACTTATTGAAGGATTGAGGAGCCTCTAATTCTTTTCATATCATAAAAACACAATTCCCATCATTCCTCATTATTTATTATACTGATTAGGGCTGTTGGAAACTATAGTCCAATATCATCCTAAAAATACATGTTCCCAATGCCTGTCTTATCCTCAACGTGTAAAATGTGTATGAACAAACCACATTTTACAAAAAAAAACCAAAAAACCATGGAGTTTTCCTTTCATATAACATATAATAAATCTTTCCATTGTATCATGCTTTGTGTTTTTCTGCTGCTGGCTCTGGATGTCATGGACTCAAGCAGACAAACATGGCAAGATGTTAAGATTTAAGGACAATTCATCTCCCCAAACTAATATTCAGAAACAATCTATTTCTCATCCAAAGAAAGGTAGCATCATGATTAATAGTCACAGGCAGATTTATTCTTAAATTTGTCAACTCTCCTTGAAAGAGTTTGGCCATCGAGATTATACGATCATGTAATATTTTTGTTTGTTCATTTGTTTGTCTAACTATATTCTAGAAGTGAATTCTTTTGAGTCTCCTGAATCTTCCACCATGCAATTTCTATAATGACTCCAAGGTCTATTATATCAAGAAAAATAGTAAGTAAAAATGTAATAGAGTCAAGGGCCCTATCTACATTGAAATTTTAATGCATATTCAAGCTAACATCAAAATGTGGTGGTTAGACAACACATGCTGTGAAAGTGTGAAAGTGTGCTGCAGCATGCTTTAAGCCTCATAATCGGATACAAACAAAGCTGGGCAATAGTCTAAAATTGAGCCCTTAATTTGCACCAGCACACTGTAGTGTAAATCACATCCTATAGTAAAATTGGCTCTGCAGAATGTGAATCACTATGTGATCATGATCATCTGAAATGTTCTACTGTAATGCATATACACATTCCAGAAACGGCCTTCTTCTATGCAGGCTTAAAACTGATTTAATTGGTCAGTGTATATGTGCCCAAGGACTACAACATAAAGAGAGAGAGGGGGAGAAAAGAAATCTCTCCATTCATTTTCTATACTTTATATGTAAATTTATCCTTTGAGAGACACAGTCACCAAAATTATATATGCAATTTGTAATTCTGATATTATTCCAAAGTTGGTATGAATACATTTCCACCATATAGAACCACTGATAGTATGAATTTAAACTAAATAGACCATGTCAACTTCTCTGCCATTTTTCAGTTCTCATGTTTCTTATTATCATATCCCAAAATGTTACTATGTACAAAAATGAGCATGATAAAGAAAATAATCCATAAACTGATAGTTGAAAAGTCTCAGCAAAAAAGATTGTCATTGGTTTCTATCCAGCTGAATTAGCATATGATACAAAAATTCCCATTCATCTCTGCCAATGATTTACTAAGGACAAAACAATAATTCATAATTCATTAGACCATGAGGATCACAAGAAAAAGACTAACCAAACATTGAAAAGTACTAAATAACTGGAAGGTTATCTAAAGTTTGATTTAAGAAAGAGTCAATTAATATAGAATAAATGGACTTCATAGAATGGATCCATAGCAGGGATAGAATCAAACACTGATGAATTAAGTCATTGCTAGTGTGCTTCACAAAATTCTGGATGACAATATTGTGCAACAGGAAGTGTAGGAAGCAGGATATCCAAAAAGCTATTTGTGATTGCCTAGATTTTTGTCCATTGGTGTTCTTGCTAAGGATTCCTAATGGTTAGTCTAAGCATTGGTTTTTGATATTGCCTGAAGCAGGGGAGGGCTTTAAGTGACTCCCCAGTGGGGACTCTGAGCTCCTAGGCCCTGTAGTTCTCCCCATTTTTAGTCATTAACAATCTACAAGGTTGAATTTGGTCATTTTTAAATGGTCAAATATTTTACATAAGAATTGAGATCAGAGTTGGAAGTTGGGTTTCTGAAGAAAGATCTTCCCCATGCTTCTAAAAGAGAGTCAGGGGTAAATGGGGTGAAACAGCTACAAAGACACAATTGACGATTTGAAGATCAAACAATTATGAATACACAAATAATTTGGACCTCAAGGAAATCAGGGCAAAAGTTGGAAAAGTTTAGAAAGAGCATGTTGAACATCATCGATCTTTGAGTGATTAATCCTTTCCTGAAAGTAAACTCAGTGTTATTCTACAGCCAGAATGTTCAGGACCAAATTGTCAATACATTCAGAGCAGAAGATACCTTCATTAGCAGAAGATAATGGCAGCTTTTCCACCCTTTTCAGACTTTTTCTTCTTTTACTGAATTTAGCTTCAATCCTTTTAGTAGATGTGGGGAACCAAGAGAGGAAAGATTTTACTATCAGCAAAATAAAATTACAACCCACCATGGAATTATTTTTACATCATGGTGGGTTTGCATGCTCCTGTAAAGCAAGTGAAATTGCTGGTGGCAGCACTGCCCCTAGTAGTGTTCCCCCATTTCAAACAGGATTTTGGTGAGGAACCAGACTTTTATGGTATTTTATCATGAAAATCTTATGATGAGACACTCCAAAATGAAATAACAGATAGTGCTAGAAACTCTCAGATCAGAAGGTACTCAACAAATTACTAGTGTACAGCAGATGACTGGTGACACTATGGCTAATGGCACAACATGACTGAAACCAAATGGACATTTAGCTGTTGATGTACTCAAGGATGAAAGGAAAGTCTGAAGCTCCACAACACATATAGGGACATGGTATGTGAGAAGTATGAATCAGGGGATGCCAAATATTATATGGAACATATAATTATTGTGATACTTGGGCTGAGTGAGCTAAAGTGGATAGGAATGTGATATTTTGAATTAGATTATTACATAGTGTTTTACTCAGGAAATAAAAACCTAAAAATAGTGTGATAGTAATAATACTGAGGAGGGATCAAGCAAAAGCAGTCACGGAGTGTAATGAAAAGTCTGACCAAATCACACAAATAAGAGGAAAACGTATAAATACAATCATAAATCAAGTTAATGTTCTAACTAAAGAAAAAGAAGAAATTTAAAGATTCTCTGCTGGGGTCCTGGAGGAAATTGAACACCAAAACACAATTTATTTTTAATCATACGTGATTGGAAGGCACACAACAGAGCAGAATCAAAGATTGTAGGAACACTTAGTTTAGGATCAAGAAACGAAGTCAGCAACTACAATTTTGTAAGGTCAATAGATTTTTCATCACACATTCTTCAAGCAACTAAAGAGGCAAACGTATACATGGTCATAATCTGATGACAAATATAGAAATCAAATGGATTATATAATAGGAAGCAGAAAGAGAAAATCCATTCTCTCTGCAAAAACAAGTCCAGGAGAAAATTACGGCACAGACTATGGACTGCTAAAAAATACCGTATAGCTAAAGAACAAGTTTAGGTCAACCATTGTGTCATAATACAACCTGAAGAACATCCCCATAACACAAAGATATGCACTATTGGCTAAGAGCCAAAATGACCGTGAAATGAAGTCAGGAACATTGTCAGGAAAGAATACAAGAAGACACTGCAGCTAAAAAAAAGAAGCCTCTGTGGATGATAGATGAAACTCTTGAAACAAATAAGAATACACAAGAAGAAAATGTAAAATGTGATATAATATCAGAACACTGAATACAGAGGACAACTATGATCGGAAATGGAGGGAAAAAGAAAATAATAACAAAAAAGAACAAAATTTATGTTCTGAAAAGTCCAAATAGTGAAAAAAAAATGTAAAGCAAGATTGGGAATGCTACATGGTCAGCAGTGAAACACATTATGTGTCCAAGTACAAATAAAAAGCTATTTAAAACAATATACTGAAGAACTTTAGAAAAGAGATGAAAGGATGACATTCATTCAAGGAAGAGCTATTTGAAGTGAAAGTGAAGTGGAAGCGGCACTCAGAGCACTTTTAATCAGCATTTGTTTGAGTTCAAAAACAAATATAAGCAAATATCAGAGGGGGGAAGGAAAATAGATATGGTTTGTAGAGAAGTGCATGCAGAGATCAACATGTATTTCTTATTTAAGTTTAGGTACTTCCTGCTGTCCAAACAATTATCTAAAGGGATCAACTAGATTTCCTATTCCCAAATATATATTTGTATTGGCTAACTAAAGCTTGCAGTCTATCTGTACAAGGGCACATATGTGGGTTCCTTCAGAGCTGGGGTGGGTGTTGTCCCAGCAAACAAATGCAATACTACCATCAGGAATGTTCAAACGGTTTTGACTCTGATCCTTTTTCCAATATCAGATGAACAAGAAAAAAGATAGCATAGGCTTTCAGATCTGCAGCAATGTCTCCTTTTTTGCCCATCCAGCATAGCCAATGTCCTGTGAAGATGGAGTTTGTAATTCAGCAGCATCTGAAGTTCCAATTGCCTCACAACTGTTTTGATCACATGATCAGTCATTTTTACAACCTTAATTTGCTCCCATGCCAGTACAGGAAAATGTCAAAGCAACACATGAATTGTAAACATACAGATATTTCTCTCCATGCTCTCTATATCCAGCCTATACTGATGGATCCCAGTATAGCAAAGTAAGGAACTTCCACCTGGAAGCTCTTCCAGACATATATGTGCTATGCTCAATTGCCTCTATTTCTTCATCCCATCAGGATAGCATAACTTTGACTAACAAATAATTACCCTATGTTGGAAAATGGAATTTATCTCTGTGGAAAGATGAGAAAAAAGGTTGCATTTAGCAAAAAAAAGTCGGATTTTCTTAAACTCTTTTGATGTTTCTGTCACATTTCACCAAATACTTTATTGTATAGCAGGCTGTCTATAATGTCTCATTCTTTCAGCTACTTGTTTTTATGTAACAAATTAAAATGTATTTGAACATGTGTTAATATGAGGGATCTCTTTGTGAACTAAAGATCATATTTATTTTATATCTTTCTTCATGATTGTGACAGTAAATCATGTTAGCTTTTCTTTCCAGACTAATTTTTGATATTTATTCTTGTCTCTTTCTTATTTAAAAGGGGTGTCTTTGTGTGTGTGTGTGTGTGTGTGTGTGTATACACACAAATACAACAAGGGAGCTCATTAAATTCAGAATAAAGAGGGAGAAAAGGTGTTACGAGAAGTTAATTAACAAGATACAAAGATACCAATTAACACCTATACTGCGAAGGAAAAACTTTTTTCATGTACTATAGTAAAAAATAAATTCACATCTGGTTGCACATATTTAACTGGCACAAGACTAAATTTGAGTCTGATGCCAATATTAATCCAAAGGATCCCAATAGGAAAAGGAGTCCAAAACACATCCCTCTGGTAATAACTGAGGTCTCTTTTTATAGGATGAGCATCTGTTCACATATTAACATTTGTGACAGTAGATTTATTGAAAAATAAACACATCTTTTAGAAGGATGAAGGAAGCATTTTTAAAGACATACCAGATATTCTGAGGCTATTAGGATTTTTTTTAATTTGCAATTAACACCTTTACAAAAGGTTTTTTGGGGAAAATATTATAATGATTTGGAAAAAAAAGGAGGGTTCTTAAATGACATGAATATATTAAATACAGTTTATGCCATGTCTTTTCAGAGGCCAGATCCAGTGATTTCCATCTAGTTCACGCCCACGTAAGTGAGTACAGAATTTCACCCTTATTCACATTTCCAGTATACACATTTTTTGAAAAAGGTCATGAGTAATTGGGGTCCCATCTCTTTGAAAGGAATTAAGCAGAACTAACTGCCATATTTACTCAAACACAATGCACACCTTTTTGGGCCAAATATAGTGCATTACAATCATGACCCTAAGCTTTGATTCTGCCTCCCTGTCAGGCTTAGACTAGCAAACTTGCCAGCTTCTGCATGATGGAGGAGCCATGGGTTCTCAACTGACCCCATTCAGGCTCTGAATGAGGCCAGCTGGTTAGCCATGCCCCTCCGCCAAGCCTGGCATGTTCGCCAGTGTCAGCAGTGGGGAGGGGGGAACCACTTCCCTGCCATCCTCGCTTTCTCCTCCTTCCCAGCTAGCTTCTCCCTTGTCTCTTGTCAGCTTGTCCACATTACAATTGATGGCACACTACACTTGAATAAAAATGTGTATGTGTCTAGCCAATTGTTTAACACTCATCTGCTGCACATTTGGTTCCCACAATATTTTGCAAAAGGCACATAGAACTAGATGTGGAATATAAATCACCATATGACATTTTTACCTTTTTGATGTGTTCAAGTTGTTTCTGACCTTTTAGAGTAACCAGCTTTCTTGGGGTTAGGTCCAGCACCTACAAAATCAACGTATCCAATCATCTGTGTTTATTAGGAGTTGTACCAAGTAAAACATTGTCTGATTTGTAGAATCATAGTATCATAGAATCATAGAATAGTAGAGTTGGAGGAGACCTCATGGGCCATCCAGTCCAACCCCCTGCCAAGAAGCAGGAAATTGCATTCAAAGTATTCAAAGCACCCCCGACAGATGGCCATCCTGCCTCTGTTTAAAAGCCTCCAAAGAAGGAGCCTCCACCACAGCCCGGGGGAGAGAGTTCCACTGCCTAACAGCCCTCACAGTGAGAAAGTTCTTCCTGATGTTCAGGTGGAATCTCCTTTCCCGTAGTTTGAAGCCATTGTTCCGCATCCTAGTCTGCAGGGCAGCAGAAAACAAGCTTGCTCCCTCCTCCCTATGACTTCTCCTCACATATTTGTACATGGCTATCATGTCTCCCCTTAGCCTTCTCTTCTGCAGGCTAAACATGTCCAGTTCTTTAAGCCTCTCCTCATAGGGCTTGTTCTCCAGACCTTTGATCATTTTAGTTGCCCTCCTCTGGACACATTCCAGCTTGTCAACATCTCCCTTCAATTGCGGTGCCCAGAATTGGACACAGTATTCCAGGTGTGGTCCGACCAAGGCAGAATAGAGGGGTAGCATGATTTCCATGGATCTAGATGCTATACCCCTATTTATGCAGGCCAGAATCCCGTTGGCTTTCTTAGCAGCCGCATCATATTGCAGGCTCATGTTTAACTTGTTGTCCACAAGGACTCCAAGATCTTTTTCACATGTACTGCTGTCTAGCCAGGCATCTCCCATTCTGTATCTTTGCATTCCATTTTTTCTGCCAAAATGAAGTATCTTGCATTTATCCCTGTTGAACTTCATTTTGTTAGTTTTGGCCTATCTCTCTAGTCTGTCAAGATCATTTTGAATTCTGCTCCTGTCTTCTGGAGTGTTGGCTATTCCTCCCAGTTTGGTGTCATCTGCAAACTTGATGATCATGCCCTGATGATTGTTGGAAAACCTATTCTAGTTGACTTTTACCACTTTACATGTATGCACTGATTGATTTCTTGTTGGGTACAGGATAGGGTTGTCCATATTGTCGTAAAAATTCCCCTACCGTAATTATTTCGTATTGTTCCCGTTTTTTGACACGAGTATTGAAACGTTTTCCCTGGGCGCTACTGGCAATGTAATACGATCCATCGTTGGCCCATTCTGTAATTGTGTCTTAAAATTTTCATTAATTTTTTTCTCCAAAAACATTTTTTTAAATATTTTTTAATTATTATTATTATTATTATTATTATTGTTTCTGCAACCTAACATGAACGGGAGCCTAGTGCAGCCTAACATGGCTCCCGCTCCCTGCCAATCAGAGTCTTCCACGATGGCTAAAAAAGGTGGGGGCTAGTGTCCTCCGCGTCCACGTTTAGAATCGCTATAAAAATCACCTCCGCACGGAACCAAGCCATTCTGGGTTGGGATACCGAGGAGAGAGGGTGGTTCGTGCACGCCGTGAAGCTGAGAGGGCAAAGTGACTGGGGGTAGAGGGTTGCTGCAGTGCTTAGATATTGTGTTGGGGGGAAATTGGCTTGGGGCTTGGGGCAGAGTCCTTGCTGTGGATGTTGGGAATTTTTTTTCCAAAGGAGTCTGCATCCCTCCCTGCTAGTGCTGAGCTTTGGGTTGGTTCCTTCTCCTGAGGTAGACCTTTTGCCTTTCTATTTTTCCTTTTTTGGAATAAAGCAATCACCCCATAAGCCTTTCTTTCCAAGCCTTAAAAGGAGGGAGCTTGAAAATTATATATTATTATATATTAGCATTGCTTCCCTCACGCTCCATTTCTATTCCCAAGCCTTGGGCTGTTTTATTTCTGCAATCACAAAGTCAGACATTGATTTGATTCAATAGAGGGTCCACAGCAATTTATAGTTTCCAAAGGACGTGGGCACTCCTGCCAAGGCATTGCTTCCCTCACGCTCCATTTCTATTCCCAAGCCTTGGGCTGAGTTTTATTTCTGCAATCACAAAGTCAGACATTGATTTGATTCAATAGAGGGTCCACAGCAATTTATAGTTTCCAAAGGACATTGCCAATCCTGTCAAGGCATTGCTTGGCGTGTGCTGCATTTCTAATCCAAAGTCTACACAAGTAGAAGAGGGACTTTTACAGTGATAAGAACCCAATTGAACAGGAAATAAGACTTTCAAACCAGGAACAGGTTTCTTCAAATATTGAAAAATAGTGTATTATAAAAAGTTATGAAAATTCGCCAAAAATCATAGGAGACAGGAAACATTCTGTAATTTGTTGAGCAAAGAGTGTGGAATATGTTCTCCCACTGTACCAAATTTGATGAGAATAGCTCAAGAAATGAGGGCGGGAGAGCCCTGTAAAAGTCCCCCCCGTTTTCCAGTTTTTTGGTGATTGCGCATGCGCGTCCGCCATTTTAGAAACATTTTAGAAACATTACGAATTTTCGGAAATATCCAAAAATTTTGGGTGAAACATTTAGAAATAATTTCTACATCGAAGAGCCGGCACCCCCTACTTTAGAAACGAGAATTGAAACATTTTTCCCATCGATCGGACAAGCCTAGTACAGGAGACAAATGTAAGGAGCTTCATTGAAAGAAGAAGAGGAAAGGAATTGTTTGTTCATCTCATACAATAACCTAAAACAGGCCTGGGGAAACTCTTGCCCTCCAGATATTTTGAGTTACAACTAGTCATATTGGCTGGAATATTTGGGAGTTGAAATAAAAAAGTATCTGAATGATCAAAGTTTCCCTACCACTGATCTAAGGACAGTTAAGAATGGCCCTGTAACATGGCACCACTATTGTATCACACAATAGGAAAAAGTAGAGCCTACTTTTGCACTACGTTTCCCAGAATACCTCTGTCAGTTTGATTGATTGGCTTACTGGTTTGAGAAATGTTGAAATTTTGGTCCAAAGAAATAACTTTTTCAGATCCAAGCAAGGACCTGACAATGACTTTCCAGACATGTGCAAGAGAGGTTGAACCTAAATTATTTTGCAGTTGTATCATGTCTTTCTTTCTATTGCTATAGTTGAAGAACAGGAAATAATAATATCCTCATACTGAAGTCAGATTTACCTACGGAGTTTCTGGAAACCTTACCTCAGAATGTGTTTTCCCTTTAGAAATTGTCTGAAAACCATTCAGTCAAAGTTGTTTTCAGCAGTCTTATTTTGGCACAGCTTTCCATGGAAAACATTGTTCTAAGTATTTATAGCATGCTTAACGAAATGTACAATGTTCAGAGGAAAAGCAAGTCTTTTCACTGCAAGGTATTGTAGATATTATACTTTTTCATGTCAGCCTTTGAAAATAGTTCTTTATATTTATTTAAGTATTTTGTGTTTAAGCAACTTCCCCTAAGCTTTTTTAGCTATGGGAAGTTTTTAAAGTGACGAGGAATAAAAATGCCACATATTTTAGTGCCTAAAGCTAAAAGATGTGACAAATGAAACATGAGCTTAATATCACTGAGTGGGGTTTTTCCTGATTTGGGAAAAATTGCTAAAAGAAAAATTAATACAGATACTAGTTAGGGCATTACAAAAATCAATTAAGGCATGGTTCCTTATGCTCTGTTTTTTCTTTCTTTCAGACTTTACGTTTACTAAACACCAAGTGAGAGGTATTCTGTATCACACAATATAATTTGTTTCTTCTTTAAATTAATGTAAAATAATATTTTAAAAGAAATCGGTTCAAGATTTAACCCTGCCTCCCAACTGCCTTCCATGAAGAGGATCATTGTAACACTAAGAAGCAGTTCCACATATATTGTTCTTGTGTGCCTTCTAGTCATTTCTGTCAAATGGTCATCCTAAGACAAACCAACCACAGGGTTTTCTAAGCAAGGTTTGTTCAGATGGTTTCTGCCATTGTCTTCCACTGAAGCTGGATGGATACAGTATGATTTACTCAAAGTCACCCTGTGGTTTCAATAACTGTGCAAAGATTTGCATCCTGATCTATTTATTTATTTACCCCATTTATACCTCACCTTTCTCTACCCCGAAGGGGATTCAAGGCGAATTACATATGGCAATTATTCAATGCCTTAAATAACAACACATACAACACATTGAACTCGAAATAAATTAAAATTAAAAATTAATACATATTAAACATTTAAAATTGCAAACAATATTAAAATGATTCATAAACTGATATATCACTAAACTGATCCACCAGTTTAGCCCTAATCCAGCACGCAAACTGCCACACCACATTGGAACACAGTATCCCTATAGCACCACTATTACCAAAGCTAACATTATGAATTATTATTGTGAAATTGCTGCACAGATCTCACATTAAGGTATCTTTCCAGATCTTGTGATGTGTAAGATCTGGAAGAAAAATATACCCACCAACACGTGCCCCAGTTGGGCAACATCATTTGCAGTCCTAAGATGCTCAGTTACAGCAGATATCCTGGTTTCCTCGTTTCCTCAATGTGGAAAAAATATTTACATCAGATATTTCTTAACACATATTTTATCTAGAGTCAATATGTACTCCTGGTAGCACAGTGGGTTAAACCCTTGTGTCGGCAGGATTGATGACCTGAAGGTTGGGTTGCTGACCTGAAGGGTGCCGTTTTGAATCCATCCCGGGGAGAGCATGGATGAGCTCCCTCTGTCATCTCCAGCTCCATGCGGGGACACGAGAGAAGCCTTCCACAAGGATAGTAAAAACATCAACAAAAACATCTGGACATCCCCTGGGCAATGTCCTTGCAGACAGCCAATTCTATCACACCAAAATGACTTGCAGTTTCTTAAGTCACTCCTGACATGAAAACAAATCTGTACATATTCTTTTTCCTTCCATTTCTCCTTGGGTCCAATTCACAATATGTTTTAATATATGTATTTTATATAATGATTATGTGTTACAACTATGTTATAACCTACATCGAGCCACGAGGAGAGGTGGGTAAGAAATAAATAATAATTATAATTATAATTATTGTTGTTGTTGTATGACACAGCAAACAAGATAGACATGCTGGATTTTGTTTCACAAAATCACAAGTCGAACACTTCCCAAGTGTCTAGGACTGTGTGATGTATTTTCGGATGATGTGTGCAGATCCCAGTAGGGTGGCCTTTTGCAGTTGGCAGATCGTAATTTTAATATTATAATAATTTTTAATATTTAATATTATAATAATAATAATTGGATGACCTGAAGCTGTATGGGAAAACGGAAACTGAAATCCAGTCTCTGACCAACACTGTCTGAATTTTTAGCACTGATATCAGTTTGGAGTTTGGTTTGGACAAATGTTCGACAGTGACATTGAAGAAGGGAAAAATCATTGAAAGTGAGGGCATAAATATGCCTAATGGTCAAACAATAAAGTGTCACCAACCAGAGGCCTATAAATATCTGGGCATATTACAGCTGGACAATATCAACCATGAACATGTGAAGACTGTGGTCAGCAAAGAATACACACAAAGGGTCAGAAAAATTCTCAAAAGCAAGCTCAATGGAGGCAATACCATCAAGGCCATAAACACCTGGGCCATACCTGTCATAAGTTATACTGCTGGCATCATAAACTGGACACTGGTGGAACTGGACAATTTGGACAGAAAAACAAGAAAACTCATGACCATTCATCATTCACTGCACCCCCGCAGTGATGTTGACCGGCTATATCTGCCTAGAAAATCAGGGGGCAGAGGACTCTTACAAGTAAAACAAGCAGTTAAAGAAGAAGAACATGCCCTGGCAGAATATGTAAAGCAAAGTGAAGAACCTGCTTTGATTGAAGTCAAAAATCAGAAACTCCTCAAAACACAGCAGCCAAAGAATCAGTACAAGAAAACTGCACTACAAACTAGAGCTGACAGCTGGCACAACAAAACATTGCATGGAAAGTTCCTTGACAAAATTGAAGGAAAAGCTGACAAGGAGAAGACCTGGCTATGGCTCACAAATGGGACCCTGAAGAAGGAGACAGAAGGCCTGATCCTTGCAGCCCAGGAGCAAGCCATCAGAACAAATGCAATAAAGACCAAGATCGAAAAATCAACTGATGACCCAAAATGCCGACTGTGCAAGGCAGTTGACGAAACCATTGATCATATCTTCAGCTGCTGTAAGAAAATCACACAGACAGACTACAAACAGAGGCACAACTATGTGGCCCAAATGATGCATTGGAACTTATGCCTCAAGTACCACCTCCCAGCAGCAAAGAACTAGTGGGATCACAAACCTGCAAAAGTATTGGAAAATGAGCACGCAAAGATACTGTGGGACTTCCAAATCCAGACTGACAAAGTTCTGGAACACAACACACCAGACATCACAGTTGTGGAAAAGAACAAGGTTTGGATCATTGATGTTGCCATCCTAGGTGAGAGTCACATTGACGAAAAACAACAGGGAGAACTCAGCCGCTATCAGGACCTCAAGATTGAACTTCAAAGACTCTGGCAGAAACCAGTGCAGGTGGTCCCAGTGGTGATGGGCACATTGGTTACCGTGCCAAAAGATCTCAGCCAGCATTTGGAAACAATAGACATTGACAAAATTACGATCTGCCAACTGCAAAAGGCCACCCTGCTGGGATCTGCTCGCATCATCCGAAAATACATCACACAGTCCTAGACACTTGGGAAGTGTTCGACTTGTGATTTTGTGATACGAAATCCAGCATATCTATCTTGTTTGCTGTGTCACAATAAATAATAATAATAATATCTTTGTGAAAAACCACTGAAAACAGGAAACTACTCAACAGGCTGGTGCAATTCCTGAGGCTGTTCACCTTGGTTTTTAGCCCTGATTACCTGACATCTGGGTCTCAAGTATGGGCCCTTGGAGACTTTAGCACTGGCCACTAAAGTCTCCAGCTTCATTTGGCCATTGCAGGGAATAAACCAATAAAACAAGTTTTTCTTACTCTTTTTTCAAGCATAACAATCATCATGGTTTAAAACGTGATCCAACTTTAGATGTCCTTCATTCTTACCTCACAACCTCTGAGGATGCCTGCCATAGATGTAGGCGAAACGTCAGGAGATAATACTTCTGGAACATGGCCATACAGCCTGGAAAACATACAACAACCCTGTGATCCTGGCCATGAAAGCCTTCGACAACACATCCTTCATTCTTGTTTGCCATGTGAATTTCTTTGCTTCTATGGACAATCTAAAAATGTTACTGTAAAATGTGATCTCTTCAAAAGTTATACATGTATTGTCTACTGTAATGATTGTAAAGAATTTCCAGAAGTGGTGGAAAGGTTATCTCCAACAGAGACTAGTTAGTTTGTGTCTAAGGCCTGCTGTTGGTCACCGGCCAGCTGTCAGTGAGCTTTTACTGTTCTTACCAAAGAAGCTGTACTGACCTTATTGGTTCACAGTTAGAACTGTCAGGATATATATTAAATAAGAGGATTGAAAAGGTCAGGTTTTGATAGGTCCTTTACAAACATTGTATTGATTCTCATTGGCTTATGGTTACAGACTAATGAGTTGACAGATACTGAGGCATTGCAGGTTGTTATTAGAGGGTCCTAGAATGAAGCCATATAAAATGATCCATTATGACAGTAGTCAGTTTGATCACTGTAGTCCCCTCGTCTTTGAAGACACCAGCTGATGGAAGAGAACTGTGGAAGAGGAAGAAAACCAGAGACAATGAAAGGGAAACATTGCAAAACCTGCCAACACTAGAAAAGTCTGGAAGAAATAGCTTCTGAACAGAGATGATAAACTTCTAGAATTAGACTAACTTCTGGACAAAATAAAAACAGAATACAGTTGGCAATACGAATCAGGGATGGGATAGCAATGGTGTTTTCTTTTTGGCTGTTTCCTAGTCCTCAGTTCTCTAATTAGAAGGAAAATTTCAGGAGATGTTTAAAGATGTTTAAGTTTGACATTCTGGTGTGGTTAACTAATTATAATGTGTTCACAGTTTTCTATATTCAGGTGAAATGTCAAAGGGTGGTTTGACATTCCAAAATCATAGCCTCTTGTCCTGTTTCTTATAGTGATATGAAACACCAAGAAATGGAGGGTTGGGGCACTGATGTTAGTGAGGTGGTGGATATAATCCAATGCATATTAAAACACTGGACCTGTCTGTGGGATTGAGTCAAACATCTTGGACAGCTCTGATAGGGACAAGTCAGAAAGTGACCAGTAGACCAGAATAATATAGAACTATTATAAACCTATGGAAAATGCTGTAGATCCTTGGACATCTTAACCTGTTTTGTTATTTTGTTTTGTTTTTTGTAAGCATCCCAAATAGAATATCAGTGTGAGCTGCAGGGAAGTTGCTTGAAATAGTAATTTGCATTTTGAACTTGACCATATTCTATGTATGAATGGCATAGCCATTTTATTTGTTAACCATTGTTGCTGTGTAGTTTTAAAAGATAACAAGATTTCATTTAAAGGCTTGTTTGCTAGTAATGCTTTTATTTTGAACTCTGTTCAATGTTGCATCTTTCTAGATGCACTCTTCCTTGAATTCACCAAATCTCAATTCATTGAACTGTAAAGAGAAATTGTTTACAAGACTATGGCCCAGAGTGGATTTACTTTTCCCCTTACATTAGAACTATCATCCACCACTGGATGTAATCAGAAAGTGACCATAGAGTCACCTTGGAGGATCTAGAGATTCCAGAGAAATATTTGTATTTGTTGGTTTCCACTTTTGGAATTGTTTTTTTTTTTTCAATTTACCCTAACCCCTCTGGAAGTGGATGATCCATTGTGTAGGATTCAAATAATACATAAACACTGAGCAATTTTCTCAGACAATAAGGGCCAGTAGTATTCAAGGGTATTGTAAAACCTGGTTACGATATGGTTTATGTGCACATTGATTACATTCTCTTAAATTTTATGCTGTGCAAATACACAGTGCTTATTATTATGTTTATGCACATTAACTGCAGCATTTAAGTATTTGCTCATATGCCTGGAGCTGCTAGTAATTTTTTTCAAAGCAAGTATCTTTTTCTATTATGTTCAATATAGATAATCTAGCATAGGTAGATATTGATTGCATGTTTGTTCTTTTTAAAAAATAATGTATTTGTTACAGTTCTTGTTTGAGATAGTGAGTCTTTAAATATCATTTATTCAACTCAGCTATACAAAGGAAAAAGCTAAAAGCCCAGCATGTAGAAGCATAACACTTTATTGTTGTATGTTTTCTGGGCTGTATGGCCATGTTTTAGAAGTATTCTCTCCTGACGTTTCACCCACATCTATGGCAGGCAGATGTGGGTGAAACGACAGGAGCGAATGCTTCTAGAACATGGCCATACAGCCCAGAAAACATACAACAACCCTGTGATCCCGGTCATGAAAGCCTTTGACAACACATAACACTTTATCATATGTTTGAATGCTATTTTTTGTATCTTCTTCACACCGACCCATACCTATTCTATTAAAAAAATCAGCACATTTACACTATGCGACACACACAAACATACCTATACAACTCAGTACTTTTCCTCACATTTATCAGTATGTGATAAATATGCACACACAGTGTTCCATTCACACAGGTTCACATCGCTACTTAGGTTACCGTTTCACACTACAGAGGAGGAAAGGGTGAGGGAGGGAGAGAGGGCAATTAATACTCTTGAGACCTAACTCTTTGTTTCATTTCTGGTTGTATTCTTTACATATCTACATAAGGCACTATCCGATAACCACTTAAGCAAATATTCTTCCTTCATCCACCATGAAATGTGCTGGTGTGAAGGGAGTTGCTGGGCGATCCTTATTTGTGCCAACCACTCACAGATTAGGGAATACAATTCAGAGAAGAGATAGGAAAAAGATTGCAGAGAGACAGGAAAAAATTTAGTAGAGATGGGACAGTCAACCAGGGGAAGAATAGAATAGCATTTTGGGGAGCTGTGAATGATTAATTAGATCAGGAGGCAATATGTGATCTAATAAACTTCTACTTATTTTTATGGAGTTTTTACAATTGTGTCTGGCTGTTGCACTTACTTTTGATAGAGAATTTGTTCACACTTAACACAGTGACCTCACAAACAATATACCCACTGGTTTGTACAGGGATCACTTTGAGGATCAAGTATTCGATCCTGGAAGGGATTTTGGGGAAAACAGAACAAGGTCAGTGACAGGATCTCAGAGGCTAGGAACTGTGGGGACAACTTGCAGATGTGATCTGTCATGACGGCTAGTAGACACACAGACAAAGCTAAATCTTTGCCATCAACAACCAGAATGACAACCTGGAAGATAATTAAAATCTTGTTATTACCTCAACTGATCCATTCATTGACATGCGTACACTTCTTTTTCATATCAGGAGTGACTTGAGAAACTGCAAGTCACTTCTGGTGTGAGATAATTGGCCATCTGCAAGGACGTTGTCCAGGAGATGTTTTGATGTTTTTACCATCCTTGTGGGAGGCTTCTCTCATGTCCCTACATGGTGCTGGAGCTGATAGAGGCAGCTCATCCGTGCTCTCCCCGGGTTGGATTTGAACCGGCAACCTTCATTTCAGCAACCCAACTTTCAAGTCATCAGTCCTGCTGCCACAAGGGTTTAACCCATTGCACTACCGGAGGCTCCATACGTACACCATGAACTTTACATTCTTTTGGGATTGTGTAAGATCACTGACATGCCCCTACTAGAAGAAAAGGATCCGGTATTATGCTATAGATTTTTGATTGTTTTAGAGGTGCTGGCTGGATGGGTCAGTTTAACACTAATAATAATTTTCCTGCTAAGGCAGGCTCTCTGCACAAGGTCTATGCTGGCCATTCTTTCAAAACTGACAGGCAGGTAGACACATGTTTATATTACATTATGTTCTATATAACAAGTAAAATGCATGGCTTCCCTAAGTTTTATCATATGACATCACACAAGTACATTATTTTTGCTTAAAATATTTGCAATATAAGGAAATTAAATCTTGCACAAGTAATAGACAGGAATGTAGGAACTCTTCCTACATTTGTTTGTTTTTGAACAAGCCTAGGTCATGTGCTCTAGCTAGTAATAATGGAAATTCTCCTTAGTTGGCATCTTTAATAGAAATAGTATTTTGAATAACCTTTATAAAGCATTTGTTGATTTCATTCTCACAAAAAAAGATTCCCAACTTGGAATGCTACATTGATTAAAGACCCCTCTCTTCTCACTATCCTTTCTAAAGCTGAGATCATTGGACAGAGTTTGGAAGGGATAAACATACAACATCTGTATTGTTAAGCTTCAAAGCATTGAAAAGTGAAGGGAATTGGTTCATAAAGGAATTGGATTTATAGCAGCCTCATTAATTTGATTTAATACCTCAGCAAATTCATTTAATTTTTTGTGCACTGGACAGAACAATGCAGATTATTATTTATTTCTGGCTTTCTGCCAGTAGCTTGGGGTGGAGGAAGCTGGACTCTTTACTCATTCAATGGTTGCTCTTATAGAATTCCTACTTATTATAACAGGACCACAAAATTGATGAAAGAATGTACTGATTAATTAAGAGGGACCCCATATTTAATGTGCACTGGCATATTTACGTCCTATGAGTTAGTTCACATGTTCAGTTTTGTTTCCATGAGATACTCTTCAAGAGTTCACAGGAGCATTTTTATATATAGAATATCATGTACTGGCAAGGTTCTCTACACATACACCGATTGGCTCATGCTGGCAGTTTCCATAATACCATATTCCATTGTTCAGTTAACAATTCATATAAGTTGTACAGGGAAAAAATGGCCATACTGAAGAATGTATTATTTCATTATAGGACACCTTTTTCATGAGGGTATTTATTTATAAACACACTGCATGACAGGATTATCCCATATTTCCAACCTAAAAAGGGTTTTATTTTAAAAATACAAAAGGAAAGAAGGATGGGGAAACAAAAGGAAAATTAGAAAACTGAAACAGTTGTTGCTTGGGACTAACAATTGGCTTTAGGTCTAGATTTTTAAGGAGAATTAACCTTAAAATATGGGAGCTTTGAAAAAATAAGAGTTAATATTGTACCTTAACTTTTAACAAAAAAAAATGAGGCATCCCTTTATTTGAGGAGAGTGGTGAAAGGCCTTTTTGAATGCCTGGATGGGAAAATAGTGGTGACCAGAGTAGCTGTCCCCTTGAGGTGGCTCTGGTACTTTGCCCCTCTCTGCAAAATATTCCTCAACTTGTCCATGAGTCATATCAAAATCCATAATCCCCCCATCTGATCTCAACTCATTGATGAGATCAACTTATACACAAATATATACAATATATTTCCCCAATATGTATAGCTGATCAACGTAACCAGGGCCCATGCTGCAATTGTAGGCACTAGGTAACTCTGAAGCTCTCTTCAAGAAATAGGCTCTCTACTTGAAGTTAACACATGAGGAGAAGAGGGCATGAATACCACTCACTCCTTCATTACTTTCATCATTTCAAGAGTGACAATTTTTAGAAGAGACACTAATCCACATATACAATCGGCTCGCTGTAAGAGCAGAGGGAGAAGGCCTAGCACATTCCCTACTCAGAAAGTAACTTAATAGATGGTATAAACCTTAAAAATAGGTTTTTGCTGAGGTCCATAGGGAAACTTGTACTGGACAAAAAGAAGTAATAGTGGATGGAGAAAGAAGTATCAAGCATATTTCTTCTTATAGTACATATAAATTCAATTGCTAAAAGTGCAAACGTTGTGAATGAATAATCTTAACAGCACTTCTGTGATTTTTGGCAACTGCGAAAAAAGGTCTTCCATTGAAGGAAACATCTTTCTTGACATTATTGACTAAAGCTGGCTTGTCCCAGTAGGCTTGCTTTTAAAAATATTCAGTGTTTGCTTTCCTGGTTAAGGCAAGACCTCCCAAACAACTTTAAGTAGGCTGCAGTTGATTTTGATTGACTTTGTTTCAATTGCGGTGAAAGATGACTTCCATCTTGCCATTTAAAGAAAAAAAAGGAAAAGGGAAAAAAATAAGAGACACAAAGCTCACTTGAAGTTAATATATAATTATTGAAGAATTCAAATTGTTCTCCAGGAAAAGGCTGAAAGGTTTCAATTAACACTGAATAATGTTTCTGTTTTGGAATCAGAATGGATCATCTAGCTTCAGCATGTGTTTTCCCTTTCTTGATAAATTTCAACTTATTTTTTTACTTTGAAATAAATTTTACTAAGTCCTGAGATCAAAATATTTTCATAAAAGTGCAACACATTTGCTGAAGGAGTCCAACAAAAACTTTCTAGTGATAACTCCAAAATATTATCTGGAAGAATCAATCAAAATGTGTAGACTAATTTCCTTAAACACAGTAATTTTATGTAATTATTACTAGGGCTGTGTGATTGATGAAAAAACATTTCAAAAATTATTACAAAATTAGGGGGTGCCGGCATTTTGTTTCTAAAGTGTTTCTAAAGTATTGTTAGTGAAAATTTCGTTATTATAATGAAAGTAAGAAATTTTGTTACTTTTTTGTTACAGTAATTGTGCAAGTGGGGAAACTTCAAGGACTCCTTTCTCCCTCATTTTTACAGCTATTGGGGTGACACTTGCTACAATGGTAGAACCCATTTATCACTGTTATCCCATCAAGTTTCAGAATGTTTCACTTATCCATGGATTGTTGGGGAATTTTCAAAGTTTTTAGAAACAACATTTGTTTTAAAAACGACAAGAGCTATCTCCTTGAATTTTCTATACAATGACCCAAGATAACAGGGGATCATCCACCCCCCCCCCCCCAATTTCACAAATTTTCATAGATCTGTTGATTTTAGGGATTCTCTAAAGTTTTGACAAAAAACTTTTTTTTAAGTTTCCCATTGAATGTCTCTCATTTAGGGATTTCTTCCCAGCCCAGCTCAGAGATTTAGTTACTAAAAGTATCAGTCAGATTTCCTCTTTGCAGATTCAAAATTTTACTGGAACTCTGCCTGACTGGTGCTCTGGAGGACAAATCTCTCCCCTATCCTGATTGGGGTTTTCTGATGCTGAGCAGAATTCTGGGAAATGTAGTTTAGGACATTTTGAATTCTCTGACATAGGGCTCCTTGCCTTCCCAAACCATAGTTCCCAGAATTCTGTGCTTTCTCAGTCTCTTTCCCAGTGAACTCAGCTTTCTCCCTGCTGCTTTGCTCTCCTAATGGTGAGAGGCCATTCATTTAATGAGAAATGGCAGCCTTTTTGGCTTTGCTCTGCTTGCTTGTATTGAAAATAAAGCAGACTTTGGGAAGCTTCTGAGGTTTTAAAAAATGAAACAAAAAATATTGGGTAAGTTTCTATTCTTAAGTTAACTAGCTGCTGCTGCTGCTGCTATTATTATTACTATTACCTCGTCTTTCTCCCTGTGGGGACTCAAGGTGGCTAACAATCACACACACTTATTCAAGTTTAAAAAGCCCAATACAAAAAGTTAAAAATAATTAGTAGTAATGTGCTAAAAACAGATTGAAATAAAATACACTTAAATGGCCTTTAAAACTCACACACATCCATCCCACCCACACCTCCATAGCTATGGGAATTTGGAAAATATAAGTCAAGTGGTGGTATGGATAATTTCAACAGAGGAAGATAGACTGGATGAAGAGACACAAAGAAAAGGGATTCTCAAAAAGCTAGCAAGTGCTCCTATAAGTTTTAAGAAACATGCAGAAATTGAACTGAGGACAAATTGAGAAGCTGAGTATGGCGTGGCTATATAGCATGATGCTATCATCTCTGTAGAAATCTGCATTATCTGCTTTCTTCTTCTGATTGCTGACAATGGAAAAAAACAGTGTGCAGCTGCCCTTGTCAATCACATCAGCCCTTAGCCCCCAGTGCCTGACTCCTCTCACCTTTTTCACAATGCAAATCAACAAATTTCTCCAAAACTTTGCGGCCTTCTATTCCTATTCATTAATGCTTTGGAAGGGTCCTTCCCACTTCTTATTTCAGTGGTTCGTATCTCCAAATCGCCCAAATTTTCTGAAATATGAAATTACATCTGGAATTTTGCACACCTCTACAAAACATTAAGGCAGTGCTTTCTAAACATTTCATGTTAATGGCACACCTTTTAAAGCATGCATCATTGTGCAACACAGTTATTCAGTTTTACTAGCAAACAATATTAAATCAACCTTTTATAAGAGATACGGACACACACACAAATTATGATAATGAAGTTTATGGGAATGCAGCATATTCCAGAAAAATCTTCCATTTATATTTTTTAAAATATGTAACTCATTGCTTATTTAACATACACTCAGAGATTTTTATGTTTGTGCGGCAAAGCTAGACACTGCAGCTGACACATGAACATGTCACAGTTTGGAAAGCTCTAGATTACAGAGGTAATTGCTGATATCCTACATTTTCTATTAAATTACAAATCTCCTGGCTTGACGACATCAAACCCATCTGAACAGCCAGCATGGGTGGAGGAGGATCACAGATGGAAGAGGATGGTGAACAATGTTTTTCATTGCAGACTCATTCACTGGTGGAAGGAGGCTTGAAACATCATCTTTCTGCATTTTGTTTGTTTGCTGCACAGACTTCTATTGCTCAGTATGGCTGGTTCTGTTAATATAGGTTGGGGGGGGGGGTTAAAATTGTGCAAATTATCATGAATATGTAGTCTAAGTGAATCCATGCAGTTCTAGGGTCTATAACTGTAAAACAGAATTTTCAAACACCAGTGATTTAATAAGAATTTGAAAACAATATTTTTCTAAGAACTCTAAGAATATGCACATTACATGTTAAACAAAACAGAAGGAAATTGAAATCTGAAAAATTCAAATGTGTAAGAGAATGAAAATTACAGTTTTGTCATTTGCATATAATGACCACTAGAAGGGCATTCCAGGAACTTGAAGACTACAAGCAGAAACACATTCAGTAAATTGAGGATTTTTTTTTCTGCCATTGCTACTCTCATCTCAAGGCAAAATATAAAGAGCTGGAAAAGAACTACAACAGTAAAAGCAAAAGAAATTGTACTGAGTGGGTTCTGAAGAAAAAATGATATTCCCAGATAGCACCTATGGAGAACAACTGCTACCATACAGAGACAGTAGCTATTAGGCTTGCTCAAATAATTCGTTTTCCCCGTTATCCGTTATTAATTCGTTATTTTCGTTAGTTTTGAAGCAATATTGAACCTTGGTTGTCCACACGCCTGGATATCGCGGTTTCGAACCGCGATTGGCCGTTTTCCGTTATGGCGCCTTTTTTTTCGTTTTTAAAAAATGCTTTTGCAAATCACCCAAACTTGTTTAATGGCACTGGGGCAACCTAGCGTGTTGTTGGCACCTTGTGGCCAATCAGAGAGCACGTTAAACCAGGGGGAGGGGCTGGTAGGACGTCCTGAAAAGAGCCTGCACTCAGCCTCGTGGCTCATTCGCACCGGGGATTCTGAAGAGGGTGGAAGGGAGTTTGGGTAGCAGGCAGGCAGGCAGTAAACTTTGCTGCATCACAGCCTCCTTGGCTGTTTTCTAGAGCTGAGCTAGGCTGAAGACCGGGAGAAAATTTTGGGTGGGTGAGTTTTGGAGGTGTGGGTAAACTGTTGGGTGTTGGGTGTTGCTTTTATAATTTTTTGCAAAGGGCCTGTGGGTGTTTTTTTCCTCACGAGATTGGCGTTTGCAATTTTCCCACACGGCCAGCAATTATTATGCTGCGCCTTTTTTTCTTCTAAAGGGTTTTTGGAAACAAGGGAGCCTGGTGATTTGGCCCTTGCCTCATGCAGGGCTGTTTTTCTCCGTGCCAGGGTCTCTGAATAAAAAGCCAACTTTGGCAAAAAGAATTGCAGCTCCCATTAGTCCTTGGCAGAACTAAAAAAACTCCTTTTTGGGAAACAAGGGACCCACTTTTGCCCTTTCATTGCTCAAATAGGGCAGTCTCTCCGTGAAAGGGTCGCTTCCTGTGTTTCAAAAGCCAACTTTGCCAAAAACAACTGCAGCTCCCATTAGTCCTTGGCAGAACTCAAAAAACTCCTTTTTGGGAAAAAAGGGACCCACTTTTGCCCTTTCATTGCTCAAATAGGGCAGTCTCTCCGTGAAAGGGTCGCACCCTGTGTTTCAAAAGCCAACTTTGCCAAAAACAACTGCAGCTCCCATTAGTCCTTGGCAGAACTCAAAAAAATCCTTTTTGGGAAAAAAGGGACCCACTTTTGCCCTTACATTGCTCAAATAGGGCAGTCTCTCCGTGAAAGGGTCGCACCCTGTGTTTCAAAAGCCTACTTTGCCAAAAACAACTGCAGCTCCCATTAGTCCTTGGCAGAACTCAAAAAATCCTTTTTGAGAAAAAAGGGACCCACTTTTGCCCTTTCATTGCTCAAATAGGGCAGTCTCTCCGTGAAAGGGTCGCTTCCTGTGTTTCAAAAGCCAACTTTGCCAAAAACAACTGCAGCTCCCATTAGTCCTTGGCAGAACTCTAAAAACTCCTTTTTGGGAAAAAAAGGGACCCACTTTTGCCCTTTCATTGCTCAAATAGGGCAGTCTCTCCGTGAAAGGGTCGCACCCTGTGTTTCAAAAGCCAACTTTGCCAAAAACAACTGCAGCTCCCATTAGTCCTTGGCAGAACTCAAAAAATCCTTTTTGGGAAAAAAGGGACCCACTTTTGCCCTTTCATTGCTCAAATAGGGCAGTCTCTCCGTGAAAGGGTCGCACCCTGTGTTTCAAAAGCCAACTTTGCCAAAAACAACTGCAGCTCCCATTAGTCCTTGGCAGAACTCAAAAAAATCCTTTTTGGGAAAAAAGGGACCCACTTTTGCCCTTTCATTGCTCAAATAGGGCAGTCTCTCCGTGAAAGGGTCGCTTCCTGTGTTTCAAAAGCCAACTTTGCCAAAAACAACTGCAGCTCCCATTAGTCCTTGACAGAACTCAAAAAACTCCTTTTTGGGAAAAAAGGGACCCACTTTTGCCCTTTCATTGCTCAAATAGGGCAGTCTCTCCGTGAAAGGGTCGCACCCTGTGTTTCAAAAGCCAACTTTGCCAAAAACAACTGCAGCTCCCATTAGTCCTTGGCAGAACTCAAAAAATCCTTTTTGGGAAAAAAGGGACCCACTTTTGCCCTTTCATTGCTCAAATAGGGCAGTCTCTCCGTGAAAGGGTCGCACCCTGTGTTTCAAAAGCCTACTTTGCCAAAAACAACTGCAGCTCCCATTAGTCCTTGGCAGAACTCAAAAAATCCTTTTTGGGAAAAAAGGGACCCACTTTTGCCCTTTCATTGCTCAAATAGAGCAGTCTCTCCGTGAAAGGGTCGCACCCTGTGTTTCAAAAGCCTACTTTGCCAAAAACAACTGCAGCTCCCATTAGTCCTTGGCAGAACTCAAAAAACTCCTTTTTGGGAAAAAAGGGACCCACTTTGGCCCTTACATTGCTCAAATAGGGCAGTCTCTCCGTGAAAGGGTCGCACCCTGTGTTTCAAAAGCCAACTTTGCCAAAAACAACTGCAGCTCCCATTAGTCCTTGGCAGAACTCAAAAAACTCCATTTTGGGAAAAAAGGGACCCACTTTTGCCCTTTCATTGCTCAAATAGGGCAGTCTCTCCGTGAAAGGGTCGCACCCTGTGTTTCAAAAGCCAACTTTGCCAAAAACAACTGCAGCTCCCATTAGTCCTTGGCAGAACTCAAAAAACTCCTTTTTGGGGAAAAAGGGACCCACTTTTGCCCTTTCATTGCTCAAATAGGGAAGTCTCTCCGTGAAAGGGTCGCACCCTGTGTTTCAAAAGCCAACTTTGCCAAAAACAACTGCAGCTCCCATTAGTCCTTGGCAGAACTTGAAAGTACAGGTATCCCCTTGTAAAAAAATAAAATTAGCTAAAAAATACATAGACGGTTTTGCGGCAGTTAAGATACCCTTAATAACATAACACGTTGCCAATCAAGAAACCAGAAATATTTTTCAACACTTCCACGACACCTTTCCATCCCCCCATCTGTCTCCTGAAAACACTCCTGCTGTCATGAAACGTTCAGCTGTACGCGGGTCTGGGGGAGCAAGTCCTGATAGTGGTAAAGGCACAGCCAGGACACCTTGGGGGGCCAAAAAAGTAAGGGTGGGTCCCATCCGTCTGGAACGCCGAACTATGGGAGTGGGTGGACTTGATGAAGAAGCCGGCTGTTCGCATGCAGAAAGTACACAGCCCTCCACACCGAGCCAGTTGTCTTATAGAGCTGAGACCACAGGAAGATCAATGGAACATACAGGTTTAGCCGTCCTGGAACTACAGGTGGTGGATAGTGAGGACATAGATAACCCCACCCCTCCACCCGCTACTGACAGTGAGGAGGAGGTAGAGGAGGTTGTACCATCCAAACAAAAACTTTCTCAAGCTGACGAAAGGGTGCCCACGACTCCTATCTCAGTGGGCGTCCCCACAGTGGCTGTGGGGAGGCCTAGGTCTTATATTTGGGACCATCTCCATGTGCACTCTCAGAGTGCTACCTTGGCTGTTTGTAGGCACTGTGGGGCAAATATCAGCAGAGGCAGAGACCTGAGACATCTTTCGACCTCGGGGTTGAGTTCTCACTTGAAGCGACACCATCCCTCCATATCGTTACGAGGGGGAACTGCAAGCCCTTCCAGTGGCAGCATTAGCACACATAGTTCTCCTGGTGAAGATGGTGGAAGGCAGACACAGTCCACCTTGGAGGATTGGGCCATTCCATTACCCAGAAAGAAAACGGGGGAAACATTACTCACACCCCAGCAGATAACCCAAACTGTGGGAGAGATGATTGCCCTTGATCACCATCCCTTCCGCCTGGTTGAACAAGAAGGCTTCGTACGCCTCATGAAATGGCTGTGCCCCCGATACAAAATCCCCTCCCGTCACACCTTTTCCAGAAAAGTAATTCCCGGCTTGTACGAGGGCTGTAAGGAACGCATTTCACAGATGTTGCGTAGCGCCATGGGAGGACACATCCATTTTACCTCTGACATTTGGTCAAGCTTGGGAGGAGGCCATTCCTACCTCTCTCTCACAGCACATTGGTGGGAGAAGGAAGGCAGTATGGATACATCCCATCGTTGGGCACTCCTCGCGTTGGAGGTTGTTGATCGAGATCACAAGGCAGAGACCATCTGCAGCTCTCTGGAAAACATTATGGGGGAGTGGATGCAGTATAGGCCAGAAGAAATGAGGAGGGGCTTTATGGTGACTGACGCTGGGAAAAATATGATCAAAGCGGTTGAAAGTGCCGGGTTTCAGAATGTGTCCTGCATGGCCCACATGCTTCACAATACCGTCAAGGAAGGTTTAAAGAGCCCAGAAGAGCAGCCAGCCAGCAACGCAAACATCTCCCTGCTGATCGAGCGCTGTAGAAAGATCGCGGGCTACTTCCACAGGAGCATCAAGGCAGCCCGGCAGCTGAGAGAGAGGCAGAGCCTTGAAGGCCTCCCGCAGCACAAGCTGCTCCAGGACGTCTCAACTCGGTGGAATTCAACCTTTAAAATGCTTGAACGCATGGTCGAGCAGCAGAAGGCGGTACACGGCATCTCGCTCACTTTGGTTGCGCCAGTTAGCAAACTTGTTCCAAATAAGCAAGAGTGGGACACCATCTCCCAGCTAGTAGACATTAGGCTTGCTCAAATAATTCGTTTTCCCCGTTTACCGTTATTGATTCGTTATTTTCGATTGTTTTGAAGCAATATCGAACCTTGGTTGTCCACACGTCTGGATATCGCGGTTTCGAATCGCGAGAGGCCGTTTTTTCTAATTTCTTCGTTTTTTTTGTTAAGAAAAAAAAGCTTTTGCAAAGCACCCAAACTCCTTTCCTTTTGCCCCTCAGCCAATGGGAGGCTCAGCCAATGGGAGGGGGCGAGGGGGAAGGAGGCCGAGGAGGAGGAGGAAGACGGAGGGGGGAAATGGCCGCTGCCGCCGCCTCGCCTCAGCTCAGTGCATTAATTAATTGGGCCTTAATGAGCCCCCTTCCAAGCCAAACCCACCAGAGAAACACCCTCAATGCAAACCTTGCAACGTCCTTCTCTCCTTCTTGGACACAAAGGCAAAGGGAGGAGGCACTTCGGGTTCCCAAGCGACCTGAAAAGAGCCATAGAGGGAGAGCCAGTGCGCATGCTCCACCCTCCAAGGCACACAAGGGGGGAGTTCGCATGGGAGCCGGAAGTGTTGGGGCCTCCGTCCCTCCCTTGCTTTTCCTCTTTGGTCTCCCTATCTTGAACACAGAACACGCATGAAAAAAAACACACCATAATTTCACAATATCTAGTTTAAATAACAAAAGGAAGAGGAAGGAAGAGGCCCGGGATGCGAGGGGGTGTGGGCCAGGCCCGTCCTCGGCTGCTCCCAGGGGCCCAGATTCGCACCCTCCCTCCCCCCAATACAGGTCTCCAGTCCATACCACGCTACATGAACTTGAATGGATACTGTGGTTGTGTTGTCGAAAGCTTTCATGGCCGGGATCACACTGTTGTGGTATGTATTCCGGGCTCTATGGCCATGTGCCAGAAGCATTCTCTCCTGACGTTTCACCCACATCTGTGGCAGACATAGAGGTTTTGACGTCTGTGCGAAGCTAGGCAAGTGGGGTTTATATATCTGTGGAAGGTCCAGGGTGGGAGAAAGAACTCTTGTCTGTGGGAGGCAAGTGTGAATGTTGCAATTGGTCACCTTGATTAGCATTGAATAGCCTTGCAGCTTCAAAGCCTGGCTGCTTCCTACCTGGGGGAATCCTTTGTTGGGAGGTATTAGCTGGCCCTGATTGTTTCCTGTCTGGAATTCCCATTTTCTGGGTGTTTCTGGGAAGGTAATGGCACTCCATGTAGTCATGCCGGCCACATGACCTTGGAGGTGTCTATGGACAACACTGGCTCTTGGGCTTAGAAATGGAGATGAGCACCAACCCCCAGAGTCAGACATGACTGAACTTAACGTCAAGGGATACCTTTACCTTTACCTACACACACACACACACACACACACACACACACACACACACACACAAGCAGGGACTATATATATATATATATATATATACAATATATATCACACACACACCAATTTAACAAAGTTTCAGCCACAAAAACAAAGTTTCTGAAGTAGAACAATGACTTTCACAGTAAAGACAACCCAATTTAACAGGAAATAAGACTTTCAAACCAGGAACAGATTACTGCAATTATTAAAAAAAGGTTTATTATAAAAGCTATGAAAATTTGCCAAAAATCAGAGGATAAGGGAAACGTTCCACATTTTGGTGAGCTATCAGTGTTAAATGTGTTCTACCACTGTACCAAGTTTGAAGAAGATCACTCAAAAAATGAGGGCGGGAGAGCCCCCTAAACACCCCTTCGGGCTGTTTTTGGGCCACCGCGCATGCGTGTCCGCCATTAACAAATTAATTTCGAAAATAACGAATTTTCGTTAATTTCGAAAAATTTTGGGGGCCAAATTCGTTATTAGCAACAAAAACGAAAAACTGCCCCCTCTAGTTTTGAAACGAGTTTAGAATCAAATTTTTCATGGATCGATCAAGCCTAGTAGACATACTAAAGCCATTCAAATATGCCACTGACACCCTTTCGGACTCAAAAGCCCTACTTAGCCAGGCAGTGCCCATGGTCTTGAGGCTAAGGAGGCACCTAGAAAGGCTTGGGGCCAGTCGAACAATGGACTCCCTGGCTGGACCGCTGACACCGCCGGCCCAGGAGGTGGTGAGGAGGTTGTCCTTTGCTGTACGGAAACGCCTTGAGCCACTTCTTTCCAGCAAAGTCCATATGCTGGCGGCCTTGTGTGATCCCCGGCTAAAGTACAACGTCTGCCCAAAAGACTTTACCGTGTGGAAGGCCCAACTAGTTAACCTTGTAAGGGAGGTCTTTGCTGCCAGGGTGGAGGAAACGGGCACAGTGGCCCCTCTTCCGGAAATGCCTGTAACCCCCAGCACTAGCGCTAGTGGCGAGACAGAAAGTCCGGGGGAGCCGGGAGGTGTTTGCCGAAGGGATACGGATCTCCAGCAGAGACCAGGAAACGTATTTTTTGCGGAGACGGTGGCCATACTAGCCTGCTCTGAAGAATCCTCTTTGCTGGCTTCTGCTCAAAAGGTAGACTCGGCCGAATGCTCGGTCAACAGGTACTTTGAGGAGCCTCCTGAGATAATATCTTGTGATCCATTGGCCTATTGGGCTTCACGCGAACACATGTGGCCGGACCTGTCACACGTAGCCCGCCAGTTCCTCAGCTGTCCTCCCACGAGCGTGCAGAGCGAAAGTGTCTTCAGCCTAGTGGGAGATGTAGTCACGCCCCACCGCAGCTTGCTGGACCCCCAAACAGTTGAGAAACTGGTTTTCCTGAAGGCCAACCTTCCCGTGTTGAATTTCCCAGATTTGGATTTTGACACCGACGGCTCTTAGAGCAATAGTTCTCCTTTAATCAGCTCTGCTTCAGAGTAACTTTGGCTAATTTGGTGGGTGGCCAGGGGTGGGGTTGCCCCTTTGGACTCTGTCAAACAACTCTCTCCTCTAACCTACAATGCTTTCCTCTCTCTTTTTCCTTCCTTTCTCGTCTTTATCATCACTCACCGTTGCCCACTGCTGTTTTTGGGTTCATCAATCACAAGGCGCCGTTTCCCGAATCATTGAATCATGGAACCATAGAAAAGTAGAGTTGGAATAGAACTCATGGGCCATCGAGTTCTCCCCCAACAGACACGCAGGAAGTTTCATTCAAAGCATTCCCGACAGATGGCCATCGAGCCTATGCTTAAAAGCTTCAAAAGAAGGAGGCCCCAACACAGTCCAGGGGAGACAGTTCCACTCCAGAACAGTCTTCACAGTCAGGAAGTTCTTCCTGATATTCCGGTGGAATCACCATTCCACTTGTTGGAACACACTGCTCCGTCCTGTTGTCTTCTGGGCAGCAGAAAATAAGCTTGCTTCCTCCTCCCTATGACTACCCCTCACATATTTGTACATTGCTAACATTTCTCCTCTCAGCCTTCTCTTCTGCAGGCTAAACAATGATTACCAGCTAATAAAGCCTCTACTCATACTGCTTGATCAGACCCTTTTTCATTGTAGTCGGAATCCTCTATACACTTTCAAGCTTGAACGCATCTCCATTTATCTGCGTTGCCCAAAGTTGGACATATTATTCCAGGTGCGGTCTGACCACGCCAGAGTAGAGTGGGAACAGGACTGCCTTGGATCTAGACGACGATATTCCCCTGTTAATGCATGCCTAAAGCCCATTGGATATTTGCTCTGCCGCAAACCATAGTAGGCTCATTGTTATGTTGTTGTCCACGAGGACTCACAGACAGTTTTCTCACACAGTGCTGTCAAGCTAGGCGTCCAAAGAAATGCCGCTTGGAGTTACATTATGTTTAACAAAGTGAAGTTTCTTTCATTTGTCCCAGTTGAACTTAATAAAGTTACTTTTGGTCCATCTCTGTAGTCTGAAGTCACAAAGTTTTTTCTCTCCCTCAATAGTGACGCTCTAGAGGTAGAAGGATTTTTGGTGAGAAATTACTCCATGAAATCCTAGGTAGGATATGCATCCTCTTTGGGTACATTACGGATTTCATTCAATTCCATTTTTTAATTTTTTGGGTTCAAACATTATTTCCCTCATGAGCCAGGAATTTTTGGACTTCTCCAGATCCTAAGAGTTCCTGTACAGAAAGAGCAGTGATATATTTGATGAGGATACTTCGGATATTCATTTAAGGTGAAGGAATACGCCAGAGTCATATTTTTTTGATATATCTGTCCATCTGAACCTTTGAGGACGTGTTTTGCCACGGGGATTAATACAACACCTCGACTTTGGCCAGCAGTTCTCTAAAGTCTCATCTTTCACTGTCCCATCGGCTTGAGCGGTTGTGGTCGACGCAGTGGCCGCGGTACGGCCGCCTTTGGTCCCCCTTTCCCTCTGGCCGCGCACGTGGACGGTGGCGTTTGCCCGTCAGGGCGTGTGCCTTTGCGGCTGCTAGTGACCTCTGGGCGCAGGTTCCGTCGAGTGCGAACCGAATTTTGCTGGCTTGTCGGTATAACTCAGAGGGTCAAATCCTCAAAGTCAGAGGAACACCATCAAATTTGGACAAATTTCTCAAAATGTAAACCTTGGGTCCCATCACCTTGAAAGGCTGTGATTGACGCTGTTGCTGCGGAACGGCCGCCTTTGGTTGTTCTGGCCCTCTGGCCGCGCACGTGGACGGTGGCGTTTGCCCGTCAGGGCGTGTGCCTTTGCGGCTGCTAGTGACCTCTGGGCGCATGTCCTCTGGCTACGGAAGTGCTTCTTGCTGCCTTGTTGGCAGCGACGATAGAAGAGGGTGGAATCACCGCACCGCTGAAAGCGGGACACCTCGGCCTTGTCCACCACTTCTCTAAATTTTCTTCTTCCACTGTCCCATCACCTTGAGAGGCGGTTGTCGACGCTGTTGCCGAGGGACAGACGCCTAAGGTTCCCCTCGCTCTCTGTCCGCGCCCGAGGACGGTGCCCTTTGCCTGTCAGGGCGTGTGCCTTTGCGGCTGCTAGCGACCCTTGGGCGCTGGTTCTGTTTGTTGGTAGGATGATAGAAGAGGGTGGAATCTCACCGCATAAAGTCTTACACTCAGAAGTAAGACTTGTAGTCTTCAAGTATCTATGGAGAACTCTCGGACAGAATCAGAAAAGAAATTCCTGTCAACGGCGTCACTTCCTTCAAGTCCATGCCATCCTGATGCTATGCCTGTAATATCACTACCTCCTTGAATCGGACGGGCAATAAAACATGGAGGATGGACCAGTTGGATCTTCTAACACTCCCAGGCACTGTCTTGTTTTTCAAAAAGGAATTCTTTTCAAAAGTGCCGTTTTTTCCCACGCTCTGCCTTCCTAACGGTCAAGCTCTCACATCTGCAGGTTTCTGGACTACGGCATTGCGATGACAATGCCAGTATGCGGTCCTCCAATTTTTGCATGAAGTCTCTTTTCTTTTTTGGTGTAGTGTGGACACAGCTCTGCAAAACCTCTACTAACTTGCAGACCACAGTCCACACCTACAGTGAGATGTTGATAGAATAAAGTAAAGGTCTGTCAAACCCTCCTCACCCAATCCATGCTGTTGACAGTTATACATCTCTGTGGTTCCCTTTGGCTTCCTTCTCAACCCAGCTTTGGTCATTTACCTTTAATAACACCAGACACACACACAACTCTTCCCTCTAGTTCAACGCCATAGAAACATTAACCTGACATCAGAGCCGTAAAACATTCCAGTTCCGAAAAGCCTTCGAGGACTGTGGGGTGGATCGCTGGCAGATGAAGAATTGGTTTCCAGGCAAAGAGTATTTCGCACTTTATTGATTTTTAACTCTCAAACTACCTCATCTATGTGCAATTATTCAGCCCTCGGCCACAGAGCCGTGTTTTTACACCTCTGTTTTTTAAGCAGGTAATGCTGTGACAGCTTTCTTATTTTATGTGTTATTGATGCAACATTTCCTTTAAGAAATATAAAATTTTGGGGTTTAATTGTTCACATTGTATTGCTGACGGCCACGCCGCATGGAAGCTGCTCAGAGTCCCTCCGGCAAGATGGGCCGGGTAATAACAATTAAGATCTTACTGTGGTATTAGAACAATCATTATTGATGTCATGATGTCCACGATTTCCCTGTGGAATGCCAGCTAGCTTGTGTCCTCCCGGGAAGGGTGCGGCCAGGGCCGCTGACGGTTTGCTGTCATGGAGTGTGCCTTTGTGTCGGCTACAGACTGTGTTGCTATGGTCTGGTTGACACATTTGTTGACACATTGACACACTAGCAGACGTGAAGAAAACACGCCCTTCCCCATGTGGGTTCTGTGGTGGGCGTGGGGCCGGCCAACGGTGGCCGGCCCCCCTGGTCAGTGGGGCTTGGGCCCCCATTTCACGAGCAGACGTGAAGAAAACACGCCCTTCCCCATGTGGGTTCTGTGGTGGGCGTGGGGCCGGCCAACGGTGGCCGGCCCCCCTGGTCAGTGGGGCTTGGGCCCCCATTTCACTAGCAGACGTGAAGAAAACACGCCCTTCCCCATGTGGGTTCTGTGGTGGGCATGGGGCCGGCCAACGGTGGCCGGCCCCCCTGGTCAGTGGGGCTTGGGCCCCCATTTCACTAGCAGACGTGAAGAATACACGCCCTTCCCCATGTGGGTTCAGTGGTGGGCGTGGGGCCGGCCAACGGTGGCCGGCCCCCCTGGTCAGTGGGGCTTGGGCCCACAGTTCACTAGCAGACGTGAAGAAAACACGCCCTTCCCCATGTGGGTTCTGTGGTGGGCGTGGGGCCGGCCAACGGTGGCCGGCCCCCCTGGTCAGTGGGGCTTGGGCCCACAGTTCACTAGCAGACGTGAAGAAAACACGCCCTTCCCCATGTGGGTTCAGTGGTGGGCGTGGGGCCGGCCAACGGTGGCCGGCCCCCCTGGTCAGTGGGGCTTGGGCCCACAGTTCACTAGCAGACGTGAAGAAGACACGTCTGAGGGGCTTGCGCCCACATTTCCAGGTATTTTACTTCTCTCTCTGTCTCTGGGAAGCGTGCCGGCCAGCGGTGGCCGGCCCCCCTGGGCAGTATTTTAACGTGCGAGCGTCGTCGCCTGTGGGTGTATCTTTCTTTCCTTTTGTTTTTGCTGCCTCACGGCCTACGTGGTCGTGTTTCCCGCGGTGCACCGCATCTCTCTTCTCTCTCGGCTGTCGTTCTTTACCCCTTTGTGCGATTTGGCACAGAAGCCTCCTTGGGGGCGGCCACTCTTTCTTCCTTTTTGGGAAGCGTGCCGGGCAACGGTGGCCGGCCGGCCCTCAGTGAGCAGTATTTAAATGTGTGGGACACTCTTTTTCCCTCTGTGGGAAGCGTGCCGGCCAAAGGTGGCCGGCCTAGTATTTTAAGTTGTGGGCCACTCTTTTTCCCTCTGTGGGAAGCGTGCCGGCCAAAGTTGGCCGGCCTAGTATTTTAAGTTGTGGGCCACTCTTTCTTCCTTTTCGGGAAGCGTGCCGGGCAACGGTGGCCGGCCCCCCTGAGCAGTATTTTAAGGTGCGGGCCTTGCCGCCAGTGGGTGTATCTTTCTTTCCTTTTGTTTTTGCTGCCTCACGGCCAACGTGGTCGTGTTTCCCGCGGTGCACCGCATCTCTCTTCTCTCTCGGCTGTCGTTCTTTAACCCTTTGTGCGATTTGGCACGGAAGCCTCCTTGGGAGCGGCCACTCTTTCTTCCTTTTTGGGAAGTGTGCCGGGCAATGGTGGCCGGCCCCCCTGGGCAGTATTTTAAGGTGCGGGCCTTGCCGCCTGTGGGTGTATCTTTCTTTTGTTTTGTTTTTGCTGACTCACGGCCTACGTGGTCGTGTTTCCCGCGGTGCACCGCATCTCTCTTCTCTCTCGGCTGTCGTTCTTTACCCCTTTGTGCGATTTGGCACAGAAGCCTCCTTGGGGGCGGCCTCTCTTTCTTCCTTTTCGGGAAGCGTGCCGGCCAACGGTGGCCGGCCCCCCTGGGCAGTATTTTAACGTGCGGGCGTCGTCGCCTGTGGGTGTATCTTTCTTTCCTTTTGTTTTTGCTGCCTCACGGCCAACGTGGTCGTGTTTCCCGCGGTGCACCGCATCTCTCTTCTCTCTCGGCTGTTGTTCCTTAACCCTTTGTGCGATTTGGCACGGAAGCCTCCTTGGGGGCGGCCACTCTTTCTTCCTTTTCAGGAAGCGTGCCGGGCAACGGTGGCCGGCCCCCCTGGGCAGTATTTTAAGGTGCGGGCCTTGCCGCCAGTGGGTGTATCTTTCTTTCCTTTTGTTTTTGCTGCCTCACGGCCTACGTGGTCGTGTTTCCCGCGGTGCACCGCATCTCTCTTCTCTCTCGGCTGTCGTTCTTACCCCTTTGTGCGATTTGGCATGGAAGCCTCCTTGGGGGCGGCCACTCTTTCTTCCTTTTCGGGAAGCGTGCCGGGCAACGGTGGCCGGCCCCCCTGAGCAGTATTTTAAGGTGCGGGCCTTGCCGCCTGTGGGTGTATCTTTCTTTTGTTTTGTTTTTGCTGCCTCACGGCCTACGTGGTCGTGTTTCCCGCGATGCACCGCATCTCTCTTCTCTCTCGGCTGTCGTTCTTACCCCTTTGTGCGATTTGGCACAGAAACCTCCTTGGGGGCGGCCACTCTTTCTTCCTTTTCGGGAAGCGTGCCGGCCAACGGTGGCCGGCCCCCCTGGGCAATATTTCAAGGTATGGGCCTTGCCGGCTGTGGCTTTTTCTTTCTTTTCTTTTCTTGCCTCCAGTAAGTTACAACACAATCACACAATAAACACAATCACAACACCAAAAAAAGGCCAAAACCCACAACAGGCAATGTGCCATGCTTTCTATATTTAGTAATATATATAATACAAAATAATAAATACAGCCAGACTTTTGAGCTGCAAGGATATTCAGTACAATTCAACCAGACCAATAAAAGATTAACCTTCGAAAAAGGCGACCAGGCTTGGAAACAGTGATCCTACTCTGAATCTGACCAACCAAAGAATTCCCCTAGATAGCAAGCACCCAGGCTTTGAACCACCGAGGCTATTCATTACAATTCTACCCCCCTAAAAGGCAACTACCTAACCTTCCAAGCAGCAAGCCTATTCCTTTCTATTCCACCTCACCAAACAAGGATTCCCATAAGAAAATGGCCAGGCTTTCAGGCTACAAAGCTATTATTCACTGTTATTCCACCTACCTAACAAAGAATTCCCATACACCACAGCAACGCGTGGCCGGGCACAGTAAACTATAAAATTGTGCAATAAATCTTAGGAAAGGGCAAACGCTCTGCAATTTAGCAAACAAGCAGGGTGGATTGTGTTCTCCCACTGTACCAAATTTGATCAGTATAGCTGAAAAAATGAGAGCAGGAGAGCCCCCGACCCCCCCCCCCCCCGGGGCTGTTTTTGGGCGACCGCGCATGCGCGTCCGCCATTAACGAATTAATTTCGAAAATAACGAATTTTCGTTAATTTCGAAAAATTTTGGGGACAAAATTCGTAAATAGCAACAAAAACGAAAAACTGCCCCCTCTAGTTTTGAAACGAGTTTAGAATCAAATTTTTCATGGATCGATCAAGCCTAGTAGCTATGCCAAAAGTAAAACAATATTTTTCCCAAAATGGGAAAAAATGTAATTTTCTCAAAAATGTGGTGATAAACAGCCATTTGTGTTTTATGTCCTAAACTACGGTCTAGTAGGAGCAACACAGTGCCATTTGGCTTAGAACCAAATCTCCATAGGAACCTTTTAGTTGAGTCTCCAGTTGACCATCATGACTAGCAGACTTTTTCTGAGGATGGATCTATGTGACGATTTGAATTAGAGATGCTAGGGAACAAACCAAAACTCCTCTTCTCTTTTTTTGAGACCATTACACCTCATGAAAGAAGAGGGAATTTCCTTGCTGAAAGCAGGGAATGAGAAAATAAGGGCAAATGAGCAATAGAGGTAATATTCAAATGATCTTCTCACATGTGTATGTGTATGTTTGTGTATCTGCACACACATGTACGTCAATGTGCCAGGGGTAGGTGATCAGCATGGACAAGTGAACCAGCTCAATCTGCCTATGGTCCTGTACCTAACAGACACAATGTAACATCATGTAAGGGGAGAATATACATTTACAGATGAATGAGAATGCAAATCACTTGTCGTAGACACTGTGAAGAAATTTATAAGCTGAACAAGTGGAGGCACAGTTTCAATTCTTCATCACAAACAGCATAATTTGAAGCTGGAATTCTGCCAGTTTTCACTGTTATTACTTTTTAACCAAAGAGTATAAATGGATAGATAAAGTGGAAGACTTCTATAATTCTCAGATAACATTGTGCCTGCAGGATGCTAGAGATAAGTGGCAGAAGCTTCATTAACATAACATGACAATGCCAAATTAATTCTAATTATCCTGATCACTGAGCATTTAAATGAAAATGAAGACATTAAAGGTAACTAATTACCGAGAAGGGCATTTCTTTGGATGAATTATGAGAGGGTTTAAACGAAGGCAGTGTGAAACAAAGGGCCTCCACTGCCCAACCATTTGTCAGTTTGTTTATAGTGATTTCACTGGAGAAAATTTGTTTTTTTCAGAAAGCATGAAACACAGAAAGTCCTCTTTTCACTTAATTGCATATTTTATTGCACTTCTATCAAATATAATAGTCCTACTAATCACAACATAACTTGTGAGCCATTATGATTCTATAAAAAGGCCATGGGTCATAAAATGGTTCCTTATAAGCCAGTTTGAAAGGTGTGTGTGTGTGTGGGGGGGGGGGGGGGGAGATAAAGCAGATTAACTTTTACAAAACTTCAAATCTGCAATTCTGAGCTTGGTGTATAAACTATGAAAATCACACACTCAGTGTGTATACAGTCATTGTGGTCTCGGGTGAGTTGATGGATTTGAAATCACAGGTGCAAGCAATATAGAGCTTTAGCTACTGAGTTTTTCCTACCATCAGCTTTTGCTATTGAATTACCGAATTGGGATTTTTTTCCAAAACAAGCACTTTCTGTCACCTGAGCATGTGTATGTATTCAAACAAAGAGAGAGATTTTGGCAACTTGTACTAAGAATTACTACAGAGAAAACTAAAATGGACTTATAAGACATTTCAGGCAGGCAAGATGGTTTAGTAGTCTGGGAAAAGATTGCAGGAGACCAGGGTTTGATTCTCCACTCCACTCCACTCTTCCTCACTGAGCCAAAGAGGATTGCAATAAGAAACTTTCTCCACATAAACTTGTGATGGGGCCACTATGAGTCAGAAGAGACTTGAAAACATGTAAGAACAACAAATAAGACATTTCAACAAACCCCTTCTTCAAGTATCCTCTTCCAATGCAGTCATGAAGAAGAAGTTGAAATGACCCCATAGCATGTCCCCCAAATACTGTCACTGCTGTTGTTATTGTATGCCTCAAGTCATTTCTGATCTATGGTGATCCTAAACCAAACCTAGTATAGTTTTATCTTGGCAAGAGTTGTTCAGAGGGGGTTTGCCATTGCCTTCCTCTGAGGCTGAGAGAGTGTGACTTGGCCAAAGTTCTCTAGTAAGTTTCCATGACTGAGTTGGGATATAAACTTCATCTCTAGAGCATAGTTCAATGCTCAAACTACTACGTACACTATGCTGTCTCTTCTCCAAATACCTCTTGTGGTGAATCTTCACTATAGTTAATGTTGGCAAACCAATTTCAAAAATTATATTTTAAAATTAGTTTATTTTTTTCAGCCAAGATGATTGTGTTCAAAAGATACAAGTGCTGACATTTAGTAGTTCCAACTGTATTGGCCTAACTATGCTGAATTTGGAGAAATGAAATCTCCATCACAATTGCATTACATTTCCCTGAATCCTGCTTGGATTTTCTTTCGGTCCTTATTTCATATCAAACTGAAAGACTTTAGACATGGCATTAATTTTCTCTTGCTTTCTAGCTAATTTGCTAAAATAATGGAGAGTGTTCTGACAACCAGGGAAACATTTGGGACATCCACTTTATACAGGGTCTTTGTGTAAGAAGAATTCTTCCCTTTTGCTCCTTTTCTATCCCCTGTTGGGTTTCTGGCAATTGTGCAGATGAACTCCTTGAAGCTGACATTTGATGTGTGACTAACGCCTTTCTCCCAATCTCTCATTCATTAGGTATATGCAAATACAAGGATTCCAAAATCTAACAAATCCAAAATCCCCTTTAAAAAATCTGGTCCTAAGCATTTTGGATAAGTGAGACAGAACCTGCAGTAGCAGTAGTAATATGTGGCTCCAAGTCACATGTCATTGCATAAGTTACATAGGGTTTGTTTTTTTTTACTCAAAGATGATTTTTCCTGTTCCTTCCTCTGGAATATAATCTACAATAGTAATGTATGTTGTACTTCTTAAAGTTTACAAACTTTCATTCTGTGCCAAATTTGTGCAACTGTTTTGGAATACATATTATGGATATCTGGGATAAGAAAAATAAGTTCCTTTTTTATTGGTCCTACTCATGGCAATTCAACACATTTCTAAGTGCTCTAAGGACAGAAAAATACGAGCGATTTCCAAGTTTTTTATGTACCCCTTGGGGCTCAGATTTGTCCCTTTCTTATAATAATATGGAAAATTGGTGTAGTAACCCAGTAATGGAAGTAAATGTGCTTGCAGATTAGTGAGGTATACTAAGGACCATATCAGGGTTTCATTTTTATTATTATTTGAATCCACTGATATTTTACATTTCAACAGAAAGATAAGTTTTTTTACCATGTTTACTTAGAAATAACTCACTGAACTTTATTTCCATGCAAATGTATAGTTAGGTTCACACGTTTTCCTTCATTTTAAGATAACAAGTCTCCCAGTCTGTGGGACTGTACCAAAATGCTGTTTGTATGTCACTGTCATTGGTTTCATGTTGACTTAATTGTTCTTCAGTTTCTTCAATATCCCTCTTCAAGTAGTAGTCATTCTCAAAATGCCTGTCTTCCCCCCTCTGTGGCACCCATGAGGGCAATTTGGATTGCTCCAAGAACTTATGAAAGAGAGGAGGAGGGAATCTCTTTCTTTTTTTCTTCTCTGTAGCAGATGGACAAGCTGCGGGTTTCCATTCCCTGTTGCAACCAAGAAAAGACATACTCGATCTTCACAAGCAGAACCGCAGCTGGTCTGCAGCATCTAGACTGCTAATGGCATGTGTCTTAGACTCACTTTGGGGACTAGCTTTCCTCATTATTATTACCTGCCAGTCATGCACTAATACAAAACTGCAAGCAAGTTAGCAATTACAACAAATTGGCAAGGCTGCATTTATTTTAGGTCTGCAAGCTTTGGACAGTTTAAATTAATAGGTTAATCAGCAAAAAGTTTAGTTGATTGACTGAAGGGGCTCAGTTTTATTTATTTATTTATTTATTTACATCACTTGTACCCCGTCTTTCTCTCCGAGGGGACTCAAAGCGGCTTACAGTAAATAGGCAAAAATTCAATGCCTAAAAACAATGTAAAAACAACAGTTCATATACTGATGAGAAGCTTTATCTGACCCATTTTATCCTGCTATTTGCTCCTTTTAAATCCCGTTTAGCTATTAGAGATTTAACATGATGACGACAACTATTATAACAATGACATTGGACCATGGTCAGACCTATAGTCAGAAAAAAATCAAAGGCAGCCGGGGGGGGGGTTAAAATAATTTTAGTGAATCATAAAGAGTTAGTCCATAACACAAAATGATTTAAATTCTATAACTCATTCTATTTTTATATACTAAATTAAATCAAATTTCTGTTAGCTACAAAATTTCAAGTCTAAAAAACCCTGAAAATGACTCTTTATTGATAATTTAGTGGTTACAAAAGAAAAACATAATCCCTATAGGAAACACTTGAAAACTGTGTCAATACACTTTGACAGAAGTCAGGCTCTATCAATAAACTTCAGTCGACACTCAAGAGTGCAAGTCCAGTCAGTCTTTCTTGCCGCATTGTGCTTTTTACATATGTTTTCAAATGATTAAGAGTTGAAAATGACCTTTCATTTGTAGCTGTTGGCATTGCCAATGTTGCAGAAATGTGAAGAAGTTTCTTCACATCCGGAAAAACTGTCTATCATAAACAAGATATGTGCTTCCAATGCATTTGATGGTTTTTCTGGAGGTGTAATCTTTTTCCATTTTCTACACCACAGGTATAACTCTACCATCTGGATATCAGGATCTTGACGGCATTCATTGTAAAGGTCTGTGCACTTGTTCAAGTTGGATTTTAAATGGCCGCAATAGGGAGGAATACTTGCAGTTCCTGAACTACTTCCTTGTGCCTTGTAAACCTTTCTTGAAACTGACTGCAGAAAAAGTCCAGAAATGGGATGTACACATTTAGCCTATAATATTCCATTGATGTGGGTGAATCATAGAATCATATAATAAAAGAGTTGGAAGAGACCTCGTGGGCCATCCAGTCCCACCCCCTGCCAAGAAACAATAAATTGCATTCAAAGCACCCCTGACAGATGGCCATTCAGCCTCTGCTTAAAAACCTCCAAAGAAGGAGCCTCCACCACAGTCCGGGGGAGAGAGTTCCACTGCCGAACAGCTCTCACAGTCAGGAAGTTCTTCCTAATGTTCAGGTAAAATCTCCTTTCTTGTAGTTTAAAGCCATTGTTCCACATCCTGGTCTCCAGGGCAGCAAAAAACAAGCTTTCTCCCTCCTCCCTATGATTTCCCCTCACATAGTTTTACATGGTCATCATGTCTCATCTCAGCCTTCTCTTCTGCAGGATAAACATGCCCAGCTCTTTAAGCCACTCCTTATAGGGCATGTTCTCCAGTCCCTTGATCATTTTAGTTGCCCTCCTCTGGACACATTCCAGCTTGTCAACATCTCCCTTCAATTGTGGTGCCCAGAACTGTACACAGTGTGATTCCAGGTGTGGTCTGACCAAGGCAGAATAGAGGGGTGGCATGACTTCCCTGGATTTCTAGACACTATACTCCATTTTATGCAGGCCAAAATCCCATTGGCTTTTTTAGCTACCGCTTCACATTGTTTGCTCATGTATAACTTGTTATCTACAAGGACTCCAAGTTGCCTGGATGTTGCTTTTACAAGTCTGCCTTGAACAGATGCTTAGAGTGATCTTCCTCATCACACTAGAGCATGAATCCACTTTAAATCTGGTTTCTGCCTCCTGCAGAATTCTGGTGTCTGTCGTTTGATGAGGCCCAGGACCTGCTTGACTGAGCTGCATAAAGCACCCTCCCTAAAGTGGATTTAAAGTGGATCCAAGCACTAGTGTGATGAGATCCTAAGAGTTAGAGCCATAGTGTGTATGAAACGTAGTATGAAACCAATGAACCACTTTATTGAAAACCCTTCTAGGACATGACACAGACAGTATGTTGCACAACAACAACAACAACAACAACAACAACAACAACAACAACAATTTATAGCTTGTCCTGTATTAAAGATCCTAGGGTGTCTTACAAATAGCATTATATCAAATTAAACACTTTTAAACAAGAAAAAAATCACATAAGGTAAAGCCACAATGGACAACAATGATAAGTTAAAAACAAATTCTAAATACTTTTGAAAACTATCTACAGCCATATTTGGGATGAATTAATCAGGCCTAAAGGCATTGCTGAATAATTGAACTTTAACCTAATACTAAAACAACATGCATGTTCACACTAGTCAGTCCCCTGGGGGAGGGCATACAGTGTTCCCTCACTTATCGCGGGGGTTACGTTCCAGGACCATCCACAATAAGTGAAAATCCATGAAGTAGGGACACTGTATTTATTTTAATATTTATACATTATTTTAGCAGTTATACACTATTTTAAGTTTTTATCAACCAATTGTGTGTTGATAAATTGCCTTTTTTTCCTCCCGTTGCCACTTGGGCTCCTTTTCTTTCCCTTTGGCTTCTCCTTCCTCCCTTCCTTAGGCTGTAAATTGTAATTTTTTATGATTTATAATATTCTTTTAGAGTTTATTGAAAAACCGTGAAACAGAGAATCTGTGAAAAGTGAACTGCGAAGTAGTGAGGGAACACTGTATTTTGAATCTTGGTACATATAAATGTTCCTGAGTAATTATGACCCTTTGGGATACTTTAAGAGAGACAGTGTAATATAGTGGTTTTCAGCATTGAACTATTGCTCTGCAGTTCAATTCCCCATTCAGACATGGAAATCCACTGGATGACATTGGGCAAATCACAATCTTTCAGCCTCGGAGAATGACAAAGGCAATCCTCCTATGAAGAAATTTTGTCAAGAGAAACCTGTGATAGGTTCAGCTTAGACTTGTCAGAAATGACTTTAAGACACACAACAAGGACATTTTGAGTCAATCTTAGTCCACTAAGTGAATTGTAGATTTGGACCAAATAAGTAAGGCAGGAGAGCTTATATGTTTCCTGCCAAGTCTTGCATTTCAAGAGGGATATAATATCCTGTAAGAAAACATTCTGCACATTCTGTGTGGTTTCAGTTAGCATATGGCAGCTGTATTTTATGAGAGAACATTTCCTGGTAGAATTCCCCTATGAGAGATGGGCTAATTCAGTCTATCTATGGTCCAGAAAAGTTCCCTAATTTCCTCCTCCCAATTCTTTCCATTCCTCATCTACAAAATAGATTTTTTTAAAAAATCAAAATGTTTTCTTCTTCTTTTTGGGTTTTGGCAAATTGCACAGTCAAATGGGGATCACAAACAGCCTATTTCAGTTCAATCTTGAACATAGCAGAAGTGTATGATACTCCACTTTTGTCTCAGACCCAACGAGAGGTTCTAAAATGTTCTTACATGCATGAAAAGATGTATGAATATGAATGATGTTTTTAAGAGTATGAATGTTTTCATATAAGATGTATGCCAAACTAATCTTTATCAGTTTATTCTTATTATATATGCTGCCAAAGCAGCATTACAGCCATGAAAATGCAGTGTGTAAGAAATAATGAAAACATTTTAATGAAAGTATATTGTTAAATACTATTTGCCACCAAAAACCAAATAACAATTTCAACCCAAAGCAAAGACGAGATTTAATAGAATGAATTGTCCCAGATACCTAACAGATTTTCCCCAAATCAAAATGCAAAGCAAATTGTTAACATTGAAAACATCTTCAGAATTTTTCAAAAAAAATCAAAAGAAAACATCAATAAAACTTTTTTAAAAGTCTGCACAGGACTAGATTGTCACAGGCTTGCACTATCAATAAAATTTAAAATGATCTGAAGTGAAACTTTTAGGACATTGCTTTCCATGAGATCCTATTGGTCTGCATCAGACCCCAGAGGATACTAGAGGTAGTGATCCTGGTCAAAACCATTGCTTTCCATGGGATCCTATTTTAAATAAATAATAAATAAAAACTTTATTTGGATCCTGCAACCATCTCTCCAAAGGGACTTGGGGCAGCTCACAAAAAGCACTCAATAGTTCCACAACACACAAAATACAACAAAGTACATGAACATATAAATCAATAACAAGGTAAGTTTACATAACAATATTAATAAAACATCATATAAAACCCCTACTGATTTAAAAATTCAATAAAACACAGCAAAGGCTGTGGCTATAAGCAGGCTGTATACAGTATCAGTCCCATAAAGTGCTAACGTGAAATAATCACTAGGTCTTAGAATTTAATAATTAAGGAGCTAATCATGGTCAAAGACTTGTTTAAAAATAATGTATTCAGCTATATCCTCTGGGGTTGATCTGCATTAATACCCAATAGATACAAGAGGTGGTGATCCAGGATAAAACCATTGCTTTCCATAGGATCCTATGATTCTGCATCAAAGGCCATAGGATACAACAGATGTTTGAGCAATGAAACAGGACAGGAAACTTTGATGATTCCCATCACACTTGTTTTTCAGTTGTAAAGATGTGATTAATGTGTGATAAGAGGTAGAAGCTCTGAACATGATTGCTGGCCCGTGTTCAGAGTTCCCTCCTTTCAGGACATTTCAGCCTCTTTTCAACCCTGGAACATATGATGATCTCCATGCCTATTCATGCTTAAAAAGAGGCTTCAGTGTCCTATGAGGTGACATTTCTTAATGTGATGAGGTTGATTGCTGGAGTTCCCTCCTTTCATGACACTTCTACCACTTTTAACCATGGATGACTTCCAGATGAGCTCTATTTTTGAATAGAGGCTGAAGTGTCATACAACAGGGGAATTTCTCAATGTGGTAAGGTGGTGAATGCCATCCTGAACCAGCTTCCATGTTCATTTCAGCTGAGAAGGAAAACTTATATATGCAAAATGTTTTTCCCCCCTTTGGTGAAATAAAATCATCCTGAAGAATATGGACATTTAAAAATTATTCCTGCATAATCAAAATGTGGCTGTATTGCAATTACTTTTCCACAAGTTATTTAGCATTTCAAAGGTTGAGCCTGATACAAACCCTTAAGAGGAAACAAATGGATTAATTTCGCTCTTGAAATGAAATTATCGACCTGACAGAGGATAACTGTCTCTCAGGTAAATAATAGTAGGGCTTTTTTTGTTGGTTTGTTTGAAAGAAAGACTTTACAATGCCTGTAGATGGCAGAGAATTTCTCCTCCCCTTTCCAGCTCAATTTAAAAAGTCTGCACAATCTATGCCCTTTAAGGTAAAATTTATTTGCATTATTAGCATGCTTTTAATGTCATCAAAGTTATCCACAAAATACAACATTTCAACTGTTTTATAATGCACCAAATGATAGTTTCCAAAATGCTAACAGTTTTCGGTCAGCTCATCTCTTAGTACATTTCTGCTATCTGGTCCTATCCCAAGTCAGTAAGACTTGGCCAATGTGTTAACATGTCATCTAATATTTCAGAGATGAAGCACTCCTATTCAATAGTATATGAGTCAGACTAAATACAGAGGTATGGGTCCTACTTCTAGTCCCAGCTATAGGAGAGCCCTTGAATCAAACCTTCATTTGCTGCTCAGCTATTAATTCAGTAGGTCTACTGCCATTTATTTATTTATCTATTTTATTATTTAATGTAAATTCTATTTTTCTCCTACTGCACAATTTTCAAGGCAGTTTGGATATATGGACTATCAATTGAGTTTAAGACCTTGCTGTAACCCTCAACTAAGAGCAGAGCCTTATGAACTACTGTGGATTATGTTGGGGTGAATAGTCTACAGTCTATGGACAACATGAGACTCAAAGGCTTTTCATCTCCAAAAATATTTTGATTGTTGACGTTTCTTGAGGGGTGTGTATGTTAATTTCACTATATGCCTCTATGTGAGCCTGTTTTAGACCCAAGGAACTTGCTCCCCCCCCCCAATGGAAATGTGTTTAGTTCACATTCTGGTTTAGAAAAAAAAAACCAAAAACAGCCTGGGGGGATGGATTGAAAACATACTAAAATTGCCCACCATGCTTCCAGAAGGTGCTTATTTGTATTTTTTTAAATACACAGAATTAGATTTGGGGGGGGGGGGGTTGTCCTCAGAAGTCCAGGAAGGAGCTTTGCACAATTGTCCACCCTTGGATTTGGGTCCTAGGTCTAGTGATTCAAAGGAGTGACCCACAGAAGCAAGGGATAGGGAATATCTTCCATCAACCTGTTTGTAAAACTAATCTGTTTGTTCAATAAAATGTGTTCTGTATTATCTGTCCCATATTAGGTAACAAAGAGCTTTCAAGATCATTAAAGACAAATGGGAGAGATGCTTATTTGCAAGTAAAATGTTCAATAAGGGAAAGATGCCATTAACATACACAATTTTATTATCAAAATTTTAGCAGTGCCATAAACATAAAATGTGCTCTTATATACATTTCAGAAACTATTTCTGTTACTTTATTTGTTTTCATTTGTTGTGCGCACACATATTACCATGTTCAAGAAAACTGACCTGAAATAGTTTGTCAAACTGGTTTAGATTTCAGACAATAAAACTAAAATTTTAACTGACTACAGCTATTTTTGCTTTAGCTGTAGCTAGGTTTTAATGTTCTTTAGTCATCCATATTATCTGAGAAAAGAGCGATGAACATGTCTTTAAGAATAATTAATCAAATACGTAAGATCATGATCTTATACTCCACATTAATTAATCCTAAACAGCTACTGCCTTCTGCTTTCATACTTCATCAACTACTTCTTCAGATTAGATTCCTTCTTTATCTGTAAGGTACATATTGAAGATCACTTAAGGAAAAATCTGTTGCCTAGTGTAGCCATAAATACAGTGATTAAAAACGAAGATAAGGGATAGGGAACTATTAGAATATGGAAATAGGATTACTTTATTTATTTACTTTATTTATTTACTTTATTTACTTAATTTACAGGGAGTGGTCAACCCCCCTGTTTAAGGAGCTCCATCAGCTGCCGTTCACCCTCAAGTCCCAATTCAAGGTGCAGGAAATCACCTACAAAGCCCTGCACGGTTCAGGACCCGCCTACCTTCGTGACTGCCTTTCTCCCTATGAGCCCACATGATCTCTTCTATCTTCTGAGGAGGCTCTCCTCTCATTCCCTCCATTATCATAGGTTCGGTTGGTGGGGACGAGGGAGAGAGCCTTTTCTGTGGTGGCCCCCCGGCTCTGGAACTCCCCCCGAGGGAGATTAGGCAGGCCCCAACCCTGTCTGCCTTTATTAAACAACTTAAAACATGGTTCTTTCAGTGTGCTTTTGATTAAGCAAGACACTACAGACCCCTTGACAACCATGCTGATATTCTGCACTTTATCCCCTGTCCTACCCCTAACGTCACCTTAAGAAACTTGGGACACTCGTCCAGGCACTTTATCGAATAATCTAGTTATTACGCACTTTGTTCTGACCCCCCATTTTATTCCTTTGGTGATGAAATTGAAAATGTTTTTATAACTTTTTTTATCTTGTTTTATGGTTTTATCTATATAATTGTGCTTGAATTCATTTTTTATTATTATATTGTTTTGTTATTTTATCGTATTGTTTTATATGTTAACTTGTTTACACTTTGTCTTCTTCTGGGCTTGGCCTCATGTTAGCCGCCCCGAGTCCCTTCGGGGAGATGGTGGCGGGATACAAAAATAAAGTGTTGTTGTTGTTGTTGTTGTTGTTGTTGTTTGAATAATTTGATCAAGAGACAGGTTTACCAGCAAAACAACCACTTCAAGTGAATGTTGCTGAGAGGAAATGGTAATATTGCTCCAACCATTCCTCCCTTTAAAAAACACAATTTTATTCAAAAATAAAGAAGATATAATAAAACAGCAAAAGCTATATCACTAAAAGTATGCAGTAGATGTGTGCAATTTTTTGTTAGTTGTGGTAAATCATATCAAATTCATTAAATTTGTACATGCTATGTGATATCTGACATGTGGACATGGCCCACGCCAAAAACTTAAGCACTGAAACTTACCAAATACTTTTTCATTTCAGTTTTGTAAACCCCAGAAGTTTCCCAATGTCTGTTTTATTTTCAGCACAAGCAAGCAAAGCAAAGCCAAAAAGGCTGCCATTCCTCTTTAAATTAATGGCCTCTCACCATTAGGAGAGGGAAACAGCAGGGAGAAAGCAGAGTTCACTGGAAAAAAAGGCTGAGAAAGCACAGAACTCAGGGAAATGTAGTTTGGGAAGGCAAGGAGCCCTATGCCAGAGAATTCAAAAGGCTCTACCATAAACGGACCCAAAGAGTGCTCACCAATGCTTCCTATTCATCCTGGAAAGAAGTGATGAGTGGTGTTCCGCAGGGTTCCATCCTGGGCCTGGTTCTGTTAAATATCTTTATTAATGACTTAGATGAAGCGTTAGAAGGCATGATCATCAAGTTTGCAGACGACACCAAATTGGGAGGGATAGCCAATACTCCAGAAAACAGGAGCAGAATTCAAAACGATCTTAACAGAGCGAGATGGGCCGAAACTAACAAAATGAAGTTTAACAGGGACAAATGCAAGATACTTCACTTAGGCAGAAAAAATGAAATGCAAAGATACAGAATGGGGGACGCTTGCCTCGACAGCAGTACATGTGAAAAAGATCTTAGAGTCATTGTGGACGAGAGCCAAGTTAATGAGAGCCAACAATGTGATGCAATGACAAAAAGAGCCAATGGGATTTGGGCTGCATAATTAGGAGTATAGTGTCTAATTCCAGGGAAGTCATGCTACACCTTTATTCTGCCTTGGTCAGACCACACCTGGAATACTGTGTCCAATTCTGGGCACCACAATTGAAGGGAGATGTTGACAAGCTGGAATGTGTCCAGAAGAGTGTGCATAAAATGATCAAGGGTCTGGAGAACAAGCCCTATAATGAGTGGCTTAATGAACTGGGCATGTTAGCCTGCAGAAGAGAAGGCTGAGAGGAGATATGATGGCCATGTATAAAGATGTGAGGGGAAGTCATAGGGAGGAGGGAGCAAGCTTGTTTTCTGCTGCCCTAGAGACTAGGAC